>NC_138769.1:688538547-688713547 GCF_965119305.1 Pelophylax lessonae | reverse complement strand
GTTTATATGGTATTGTATGTTGGGTTTTCATTACTGTTTTTTTTTTTTTTTTGTTTTTTATTGGTTGAGCCAGATGGACTTGTGTCTTTTTTCTTTTCAATAGTTTTTTTTTATTAAAATTTTTCAACATACAACACATATATTCTGTCAGTATGTACAAAGATCAGAACATTTAAACATGGTAATGATAGCATAAACCATAAATTGTACAGATTACCTCGAGACCCTAGTGGAGCGTAGGGAGGGACTCCAAGATCACACCACGATTCCATGGCTAGGGCGCCAATAAAGGCCGAGGCGGGCGCCCACGAGGCCCGGCACCCCACTGGGAACATACTGTGCCTTAACCCCCCAGCCCGCCCCCAACCCCCCCCCCCCTCAAATATTCAACGGTCCCCCCCTCAAACCATAGATCAACACATTTCTCTCCCATCTCTCACAGTCCACAGTATATAAGGCAGTTCAGGTACTTGAGGTACGTTATAATAATGAGAAAGATGATAACAGTCAAATTTAGAACTAATAGACCATCAACTGGACAGTCCAAACGAACATTGCCTCCGGTGTTTAGTCAACAATCAGTAAATACATATCATAATCATAATCAAATATGTTCTCGCTCAACTAGGGTATTTCGTCTGCCAACCCCTCCACTGCTGCTGGAAGGCTGGGAGAGTGTCTCCCAAGCTAGCAAAGTGTTTTTCATATGAGTGGATTACCTTTACTCGGTTGATAACAACATAAACAGTAGGGATTTTGGTTGATTTCCACGCTGCCGATAAATTCACTCTGGCCGCCATTAATATATGTAAAATAATACATCTATGCTCTTTCAGGATTAGCACAGATACCCAAATTTAGCAGTGCCAATGAAGGTGACAGCGGGAGTGTCAGACCCGTAACTGAGGCCGCCAAAGCGTAGATTGCCACCCAGTAGCTCCTCAATCGTCTACACTCCCAAAACATGTGTATTATAGTACCCCTGGCTCTGCATTCCCACCAACAGGAGTCCGAAGAATCCTTCAACATTTTCACCAATCTTTATGGGGTGAGGTAGCTCCTGTTAAGGAGCTTAAGCGCCCCCTCCCAATGATTAGTGCAATGCGTATATTGAGGACAGACCACAGTGAAGTTCTCAGTGGAAAGGAGACAACACTTGTCAGGGTTCACCAAGGTGGGCATTAGAGCATATGTTAGTCCTCCAAAACTGATCACAGCTTAGCTCCCAACTGACCTTCTCCTGGAATCAAAACCTTCTCTTCCTCTTTTAACGTTTGATGGATGAATGTATGTGTGTATATAAATGTTCAATCGTGTCAAACTCTTGGTAGTTTTATGGCCCAACTATCTGGGCACCATATTAGATACACTTCAAAGGCTATTTCACATAACAGGGGGTTGGAACCCGGCGGCAATTTCAAAAATGTAAATACACTAAATGACATGATACAAAGCTGTGATCCGGATTACACTGTATCATGCCATTTCACCACGGGATTTCACCTGGTGACTTTTCTGGTGCCCTGCCTGTGCTTTTCCAGTGCTTTGTGCCTGGAAAATTTTGAACGACCAAGGCGTCCAAAAAGCATTCTTTTTGCGCAAAATCGCTTTTAGACGAACTGGAAAACAGTGACCGCTAAAAGCGCTTTTACGCAAAAAGAACGCTTTTTGGACGCCATGGTCGTTCAAAATTTTCCAGGCACAAAGAACTGGAAAAGCACAGGCAGGGCACTGGAAACGTCACCAGGTGAAATCCTGTGGTGAAATGGCATGATACAGTGTAATCCGTTAGGATCACAGCTTTGTATCATGTAATTTGGTGTATTTACATTTTTTAAATTGCCGCCGGCTTCACCCCCCAGCTTCGCAATGCTCGCAGGGAAGGGAACTGGAAGACAGGTGCCGGCATTGGCTGGGAGGACAGCGGGAGGACGGCGGGGGAGGATGCCGGGGGAGGACGGTGGGGGATCGCAGGGGAAGGGAGTTTTTAAATATAAAACAACAGATTTCCATGCAAAAGAATGTACCGCTTTTAGCACAGAACTCTGGACATAATCAGACCGCCAGGGAGGTTAAGGAACCCCTAGCAGCCTCTAGAGCAGGGGTCTCCAAACTATGGCCCTCCAGTTGTTCAGGAACTACAATTCCCATCATGCCTAGTCATGTCTGGTAAGAGTTTTACAATGCCTCATGGGATGTTAAGTTCCGCAACAGCTGGAGGGCCGTAGTTTGGAGATCCCTGCTCTAGAGGAACCCTGGTTGAGAAAACCTGTTCCAGCCTATCCAACACACTCTTTGGTAATTTGTACTGAATGTATTGACAGTTTTTTTTCCCCTTCCATGCCTTGTCATCTTTTTTGCTTCTGCGATTTTCAATAAATACCAGCAACTCACATAAAGAAGTACCAGCATGATGTTTGGCACTGAGTGCATCTCTAGCTAAGTAATGCACTTAGCATCATTATAAGCCTTAAATGCACTCATTGAGGACACTAATTGCATTTTAAATTGGTTTGTTTTTCAGTTGAATAGGCCAGAATGCACTGAAAGACAAAGAAAACAAAGTGAGAGAGAAGTAAAAAAAAAAAGAAAAGAAAAGAAAAAAAAAGACACTAGTTTCCTCCATTATAAAGCCCTCATATAGAATTTGCAGCTTTGGCTAACTAAGACCGTATACAATGCAGTTCATGAGCTGCGTGTCGTTGTGTTAATCATCATCACTGTAGTCGTAATGTAGTGTAATTGTTGCAGCAGAGACAGTGTTCAGGCTGGAGTGTTCTTGAAAAGGATCTTCTTCGCCACTTCATAGTTACATAGTTAGTCAGATTAAAGTCTAGTACAACCAATAGAAAAAATAAAAAAAATAGAGTGAATAAATAGAAAATCTTCGTTTAGAAAATCGCATACACACATTTGATCAAGATAAAGGCAAAACAAACAAAAAAAAGAAATGAAATTAATATGTAGAAAACCACCATATACAGAATCCTATGCCTGCAGTTGATGCACAGGAAGGAAAAAAATAGAAAATAAATAAATAGAAAAACTCCATATACAAAATCCTATACCCACAGTTGATCCAGAGGAAGGCAAACAAAAACATATAAAAGTATAATCCAATTTACTCCAGTAGGGGAAAAATAAATTCCTTCTTGGGCCCCATTCACAATTGCAGTTATATGCAGGAGACCCAGCAGGAGTTCTCGGTGATTAGATGCAGGAGGATGCCCCATTGAAAGCAATGGGAATCTGACCCCCGCATGAAATTGCATAGGCCCCATCTGCAAGTGTGAATGGGGCCTCAACCCCCCAGAAGCAATCAGATATTACCTGGTTCAACAACCTCTGTTGTTTTTTATCTATAAATATTAATGTGTTTTTGTTTTTTTGTTAATTGGCACTTCTCTGTTTTCACTTGGGTTAATTATGACTAACATACTCACACTTTCAGCAAATCCAGCATCATTCTGTAGTGATCCACCATTCTGCTGCTGTACACTAATTACCACGTTGCTATCTTTATTTTTGTATATTTATTTTTTTACATTTTGAAATACTGACAAATGTCTCATTATTTCATATATTAATACATGTGTTGTTTCATGTAGCTTGCTTGCTCCTTGTCTGGGTCCTGAAGAAGCCAAATACCTGGCAAAACGCGTTGAACTTACAGGCATTAGGCTAATCTAATTTCATTTATACTGGACTATATTCATCTTTGCCTATATATGTGACTGCATTCATTATTATATGAGCAATTTTGTCTCTCATGGCCGCTATAGTCCGCTTTTTTAGGCTGCTGGAGAACCCCACTACAGTTTTGACCTTTATTTTTCCTATCTTTTTCTATGATATCATCAGGAGCTGGCTGTCTCTACCTGGTTCTTGCAGCAAGTCCCCTGATGACGTACATGCACAGCCAGCCCCCTGATGACACACTTGCACAGCCAGCCCCCCTGATGACACACATGCACAGCTAGCCCCCTCATGACGCACATGCACAGCCAGCCCCCTGATGAGGCACATGCACAGCCAGCCCCCTGATAATGCACATGAACAGCCAGCCCCCTGATGATGCACATGCACAGCCAGCCCCCTGATGACGTACATGCACAGCCAGCCCCCTGATGGCGTACATGCACAGCCAGCCCCCTGATCATGCACATGCACAGCCAGCACCCTGAAGTCATATTATGATGCACATGCACAACCAGCCCCTTGATGACGTACATTCACAGCCAGCCCCCTGATGAGGCACATGCACAGCCAGCCCCCCCTGATGACGCACATGCACAGCCAGCCCCCCCTGATGACGCACATGCACAGCCAGCCCCCTGATGACGTACATGCACAGCCAGCCCCCTGATGACGTACATGCACAGCCAGCCCCCTGATGACATACATGCACAGCCAGCCCCCTGATGAAGCACATGCACAGCCAGCCCCCTGATGACGTACATGCACAGCCAGCCCCCTGATGACGTACATGCACAGCCAGCCCCCTGATGACACACTTGCACAGCGAGCCCCCCTGATGACACACATGCACAGCTAGCCCCCTCATGACGCACATGCACAGCCAGCCCCCTGATGAGGCACATGCACAGCCAGCCCCCTGATGACGTACATGCACAGCCAGCCCCCTGATGAAGCACATGCACAGCCAGCCCCTTGATGACGCACATGCACAGCCAGCCCCCTGATGACGCACATGCACAGCCAGCCCCATGATGACGTACATGCACAGCCAGCCCCCTGATGGCGTACATGCACAGCCAGCCCCCTGATCATGCACATGCACAGCCAGCACCCTGAAGTCATATTATGATGCACATGCACAACCAGCCCCTTGATGACGTACATTCACAGCCAGCCCCCTGATGAGGCACATGCACAGCCAGCCCCCTAATTATGCACAGCCAGCCCCTTGATGGCGTACATTCACAGCCAACCCCTGATGATGCACATGCACAGCCAGCCCCCCGATGATGCACATGCACAGCCAGCCCCCCGATGATGCACATGCACAACCAGTCCCCTGATGAAGCACATGCACAGCCAGCCCCCCTGATGAAGCACATGCACAGCCAGCCCCCCCTGATGACGCACATGCACAGCCAGCCCCCTGATGACGCACATGCACAGCCAGCCCCCTTAAGTAATATTATGACGCATATGCAATGGATTGCCCCACAGCCTCCTGTGATGTGTAAAATGAGTATCCTAGGAGGCAGCGGGGGGGATATGTCACTCTTTCATAGGCGAGAATCCAGTATTTAAAAAAAAACGAACGCGCTCTGTGACTGTGTGAAAGTAGCAGGGAGGGAAGTAATTTAATGGAAAGTGGGTGAAGAGGGTGAAGGTCCTCTTTAATGAAATGTTTGTTACAAGCGATGGATTTGAATGCATCCTTTTGTCAACCCACCCAAAAGTCAGAAGCGTATTTCTTGTATAACCTAACTTATCCTCACAAAGGTTCCATTCTATTTTCTTTTCTTGTAAAAGCTTTGTAAAATCTATCAGATGTCCCTGATTTTTCAAAATAAAGCTTTATTTTTATTTATTTTTTCCATTAATTATATTAATATATATTTATTGTTGCTTTGTTAAAGCCAGCAAATAGATAAATACACAGATGGAAGACATATAAGAGAGGTGTTGTATTTTTGCCCATGCAGATCTGAGATCTACCTAGCTCTGCCACACAGCATAGCCCTATCTCAGGGAACTACAAATCCCATCATGCCTGGTCATGTCTGTGAATGTCAGAGTTTTACAATGCCTCATGGGGTGTGTAGTTCTGCAACAGCTGCCGTAGTTTGAGGATCCCTGTTCTATCTGGATCTGATTTTTGTCTGTTGCTGTTAATTGAATGTAAAGACAAAACCTTGTTTATAAGCTTTGGATCCAATGTTGAAGGGTTAGAAAACGTGTCAGGTATCTGTTACTATGTAGATCCCTGGTGGGGAAGGGGGGTAAAGGAAATGATGGGATTTAACAGAAAGTGAGGGGAAATCTTCCAATAGGGCAATAGGGACATTTGTTCTGGTGGTAACTGGGATGGGATATCCCATGGCTTTCAAGAGATCTTCTCTTCTTCTGGATTTGTCTCTGGGACAGAAAGTGTAGGGAAATGTCCCAGAGGGACACCGGCAGCAAAAAAAGAAAAAAAAAACCTACAGGGATCTTAATCCTTCTGATACTCTAAAAGAAAAAAAAATGCTTTACATACAATTCAAAATCCAACTGAACATTCAATGTAAATAGGCAAAATAAATACATTCAGCGTATCAAAACAAAATTTGTGCAACTTTTTTCAGCTTGTAAAACGCTAATCTCTGAAGTCTCAAAACGCCCAACAAGCAAAATTCCATTCATTTCAATGGCCCTTGTTCCCATATGAGCATTTTGTCACCTGAAGCAAAACACCTGAGGCTCCATTCACACCTGAGGGTATCGTTTTCAGGCATTTTTTGGGGAGTTTTTCAGGCGTTTTTTGCAGGTGTTTGGAGGCAGGCATTGACATCTACCGAAAACGCCTGCAATCTGCCAAAAAAGAAGCTCATGTACTTTTTTGCGCTTCAGGCATTTCGCTTCAGGTGACAAAACGCTCATATGTGAACAGGGGCCATTGAAACGAATGGGATTTTCCTTGTTGGGCGTTTTGAGACTTCAGAGATGAGCGTTTTATGAGCTGAAATACGCTCAGGTGTAAACAGGGCCTTAAGCCCCGTACACACGTACCGATCGTCGGCCGAATGATCGGCTGTCTTTTGTCCAGGGCTGTCGTGTCTGTTGAAAAGTGCAAAAGGCTGCACACTAATTTTGTCGGCCAACAACAGCCGACTGCAGAAGTGATGTCATGTGATGGTTAACTTTCCTTGTCTTTTTTCTTTTCTGAGCATGCTCAGTCTTGCTAATCTCCTGTCTGTCGGCCGAAATCTGTACTGACTGGCGAACAATCGGCCGTTCTGGTGTTGGCCAACAAAAATTTTAATAGTAAAATAACAAAATCATTAAATGCAATATTTGTCATTTAATGTATGTGGTTGTATATGCAATTGTAATATGTGGACATGATGCATACAAATGTCTATGTAATGTATGGTAACCACTCGCCGACCGCCCACCCACAAAGTACTGTGGGTGAATAGAGCCTGTAGGCAAAGTGGCATACATGTATGTCGCTTCCTACTTCTGGGTTTAGGGCATGCACATAACGCCCTAAATCCAGACACCCCCCCCGTCTGGCTACCGTTGTGATCATACACAGCTTGAGCCTGTCAGCAAGTTCCAGCCAATGATTCACAGCCAGGACCTGGATTCACAGCCTAGAGCTCTGTGTTGACATTCAACACAGCTCTGTACAGAGGGAACTATCTCTGTGTTTCTCAACTCTGCAAAGCAGGGATGAGAAACTTAGAGATCACTTCGTAAAATCAGCACACTTTACACACATTACACATAGTTAAGCCCCGTACACACGTACCGAATGTCGGCCGAACGATCGCCCGTCTTTTGTCCAGGGCTGTCGTGTCTGTTGAAAACTGCAAAAGACTGCACACAAATTTTGTCGGCCAACAACAGCCGACTGCAGAAGTGATGTCATGTGATGGTTAACTTTCCTTGTCTTTTTTCTTTTCTGAGCATGCCCAGTCTTGCTAATCTGCTGTCTGTCGGCCGAAATCTGTACTGACTGAGGAACAATCGGCCGTTCTGGTGACGGACAACAAAAATTTAAAAGTCTACAGGACAAATTCTGTTCGGCCGAAAATGCGCTGTCGGCTGTCGGAAGCATCATACTAACAAGCCTACAATCGGCCGATCGGTCATCGGCCGAATATTTACGGCCGACAATCGGTACGTGTGTACGGGGCTTTAGGCACACTTTTATCCCCTTGATCAACCTAGATGTTAACCCCTTCCCAGCCAGTGTCATTAGTACAGTGTATAGTATTATCACTGATCACTAAATTAATGTCACTGGTGATGTCAGTGGCAGTTAGCTAGTTCCCCCCAGCGTCTGTTAGTGTCAGATTGACCGCCACAGTATTGTAGTCCTGGTATAAGTCGCTGATTGCCGCCATTAGTAGTAGAAAAAAAAAATCAACACTTATTGGAATTTTTTTTATCAAAAGCATGTAGCAGAATACATTTTGGCCAAAATTTATGAAGATTTTTTTTGGATATGTTTTTATAGCAGAAAGTAAAAAATATTGTTTTTTTTTTTTAAATGCCTGTCTTTTTTGTTTTATACCACAAAAATGTAAAAAAGAGAAAAAAAAAAAAAAACAGTGGTGATCACATACCAAGAAAGCTCTATTTGTGTGAAATAAATGATATCAATTTTGTTTGGGTAGAGCGTTGCATGACCGTGCAATTATCAGTTAAAGTAGCCCAGTGCCGAATAGCAAAAAAATGGCCTGGTCATGAAGGGGGTAAAATCGTTCAGGGCTCAAGTTGTTAATATATACATATGTATATGTAATGTATGATAATATATATATTCAGTACAGATAGATAGATAGATAGATAGATAGATAGATAGATAGATAGATAGATAGATAGATAGATAGATAGATAGATAGATAGATAGATAGATAGATAGATAGATAGATAGATAGATAGATAGATAGATAGATAGATAGATAGATAGATAGATAGATAGATAGATAGATAATATATAAATATATATAAATATTTATATAAATATGTGTGTGTGTGTGTGTGTGTGTGTGTATATAAATATATGTACATATAACATACATAACTTATAAATGTTATTAATGTTCATTTTTCATCTTCTTGTTCCAGGAAGAAAGAAAAGGATGGAATGGCTATAACCATGGATATCTTGGGAGACACATCGATATCTCCCTCCTATAAGATCTTCTTATTTTTAAATTTATTTTTTAAATTATGCATTGGTATCCAGGGACCCTCACCACAGATCTTCCAGTTTACGCACCCAACATACAATGCTACTGTTTACGAAAATTCTGCTGCCCGGACGTACCTCAACAGTCAAACGAAAATTGGAATCAAGTTAGCCAACCTATCCTGGGACATCAAATATAGGATCATGTCTGGAGATGAAGAAGGGTTTTTTAAAGCGGAAGAAGTTGTAATCGGAGACTTTTGTTTTTTAAGGATTCGAACAAAAGGTGGAAATTCTGCCATCCTGAACAGAGAAATTCAAGATAGCTATTTATTATCAATAAAAGCATCAGTTAGAGGAGAAGACTTAGAGGCTTGGACAAAAGTTAGCATTCAGGTCTTGGATATGAATGATCTCAGACCTCTGTTTTCCCCGACAACCTACTCTGTCACAATTGCAGAGAGTACGCCGATAAGGACTAGCATTGCACAAGTTACTGCCACAGATGCCGATATTGGATCCAATGGGGAATTTTATTACTATTTTAAGAACAAAGTAGATCTATTCTCTGTTCATCCCACTAGTGGGGTTGTTTCGTTAAGTGGACGCCTAAACTACGATGAGAAAAACCGATATGACCTAGAAGTGTTGGCCGTAGATCGTGGGATGAAATTATATGGCAACAATGGCGTGAGCAGTACTGCCAAACTTTTTGTTCACATTGAACGTATTAATGAACATGCTCCCACAATCACTGTGGTCACTCACATTCCTTCCATGTTGGACGTGGATCCTTCTTATGCCATAATTACCGTTGATGACGTAGATGAAGGTGCAAATGGTGACATTGAGTCTGTTTCCGTAGTGGCGGGAGATACATTGCAACAGTTTTCTTTGGTCAAAGAGGGCAAATGGATGAACGAGTATAAAATCAAACAAAAAAGTCCTATTGATTGGGAAACTTTTCCATATGGTGTTAATCTGACACTTCAGGCGAAAGATAAAGGGTCTCCTCAAAGATCTTCTGAGATGAAATATGTACATATTGCTAGCCCTAAAAAGGAAAAGGTGAAAGCTGAGTTTGAAAAAGATGTTTATGAAGTAACTGTCAGTGAGTTCTCACCCCCTGGTGCTGTTGTCGCAGTAGTGAAGGTGCAGCCCATGACCATGTCTGTGGAATACAAAATTTCTGATAGTGAAGATTCTGAATATTTTAAGATTAATGCAAGAACAGGTCTTATCACCACAGCTCGTCATCTAAATTTGGTTGGGAAAGATACTTATGAAATCACAGTGGTACAAAAAGGCAGTGATAGTAAGGCGAAAGTCATGATCAGGCTAGAAGATGCCAACGATCACATTCCACAGTTCCAACAAACTTCATATGAGGCATTTGTCAACGAAAGTGTTCCCATTGGAACTAGCATTTTGATGGTTTCTGCATCTGATATGGATAAAGGAGAAAATGGTTATATCACTTACAGCATAGCTAGTCTGAATTCTTTGCCTTTTGCCATTAACCAGTTTACGGGAACTATAAGCTCCTCTGATGTTCTCGACTTTGAGTCTTCTCCTGAAAGTTACAGATTCATTGTGAGAGCTTCTGATTGGGGTTCCCCATATCGCCATGAGAGTGAAGTGAACATAACCATTCATATAGGGAACGTTAATGATAATAAACCATTATTTGAGAAGGTAGCTTGTCAAGGAGTCATCTCCTATGACTTTCCAACTGGTGGACATATCACAGCAGTCTCTGCAATCGATATAGATGAATTAGAACTTGTCAAATATAAGATAATTTCTGGAAATGAGCTTGGATTTTTCTACTTAAATCCTGATTCTGGGGTTTTACAACTTAAGAAATCTTTTATTAGTTCTGGTTTAAGAAACAGTAATTTTGCTCTTAAGATCACTGCTACTGATGGGGAATACTTTGCAGACCCCATGTTCGTTAACATAACCATTGTCCATGGCAAGGTACCTTCAAAGTATTTTGATTGCAAAGAAACAAGGGTTGCCCAGAAATTAGCAGAGAAGCTTCTAAAAAAGTCTAAAGCTAATGCAAAGATTAATTACGAAGATGGTTTATTTGATTTCTATTCGGTAAACCGACAGCCACCCCAGTTTGACAAGTCATTTCCTTCGGATGTATCAGTGAAGGAGGACCTCTCTGTGGGAGCCTCTATCCTTAGGATTAAAGCTAGTGATCCAGATTCAGGGTTTAATGGAAAGGTACTTTACACAATTACAGATGGCAATATGGATAGCTGTTTTACCATTGACTTGGAATCGGGTCAACTGAGTGTTTTAATGCCGATGGACAGAGAAGCAACTGATAAATATCTACTTAACATTACAGTATATGACCTAGGCAATCCCCAGAGGTCTTCATGGCGATTGTTAACTATCCATGTAAATGATGCAAATGATAACAATCCCATCTTCCTCCACGAAAGTTATTCAGCTAATGTCCTAGAGAGCACAAGCATAGGGACAGAATTGATTCAGGTAGAAGCTAGGGACAAGGATCTTGGTCCAAACGGTGAAGTCACTTACTCTATTTTAACAGACACAAAAAAATTTGCTATTAACAGCTCTACTGGAATAGTATATGTAGCTGACCAACTGGACAGAGAGCTTATGTCCAACTACACATTGAAAATTGAGGCAAGAGACAAAGCAGAAAATGGTCAGCAGCTTTTTTCAGTGGTTACTTTAAGGGTCTACTTAGATGATGTCAATGATTGTTCTCCAGTTTTCATCCCTGTTAGCTACACTGCTCGGGTGCTTGAAGACCTTCCTGTTGGTACTGTCATCTCTTGGCTTGAGACGCAAGACCCTGACCTTGGCCTCGGGGGTCAAGTCCGTTACTCATTGGTGAATGACTACAATGGAAGATTTGAAATTGATAAAACCAGTGGTGCTATTCGCTTAAACAAAGAGTTAGACTATGAAAAGCAACAGTTCTACAATTTGACCGTAAGGGCTAAGGATAAGGGACGTCCAGTCGCTCTTTCATCTGTCTCTTTTGTGGAGGTTGAAGTGGTGGATGTTAACGAAAATCTGCATACTCCCTACTTTACCGATTTTGCTGTAACAGGATCTGTAAAGGAGAATTCACGTATCGGAACTAGTGTTTTGCAAGTTTTGGCGAGAGATGAAGATAATGGCCGTGATGGTGAAATACAGTACTCTATAAGAGATGGCAGTGGACTGGGAAGATTTAGCATTGATGAAGAAACTGGTAAGTTTATCAAAGTGTATTTATCTTACATTGCTTTTTAGATGGTGCATGCTTAAAAAATCAGCTAAACTCTAATCAACCCTTGCTGCCTAATGTGTATATTTGGTAATATAATAATACTACCCACTAATGTAAGCAAAAACTACAACTGTGCTCTTATATTGTGCATGAAGCATTTCTCTCATATTGTGTAAAAGCAGATTAAAGTGTTCTTTAAGGGGGGTTATAGAAAAACAGCAAATGGACAATATTTGCAACAATGGGTTCCAATCTCTAAAGCAGAGCTGAGCTGTATGGACATGGTTTTGGTAGGACAGAAACTGTATTGACATATTCAACAACTCCTACAAAATTGGTATTGTAGTAAGATCATGAAATTCAATGATTATCAGTTTGCCAGTATATTTCTCTAGTCCGTACCTGTCCACCAGTCTAATCTAAGCAATAGCTGGACAGGATTATTAAATTACTTATAAATCCCAACTGCTAGGTTGCCCCCTACCAGCATGATGAGGAGAAGGACCATTGCTCTCTGTGTGGAAACATTGGTCTCTGAAGATTTCCAACATGCCTACTGCTAAGTCAAAGCTAGGACTCTCCAATTAGCAGGTAGTTTGACTGATTGCAGTGCTGTCTCAGCAGAAGTTGGTTCCAGGAAAACTCTTTAGCCTGTAGCAAACCTAAAAAACATTTCCAAACTCAACAGCACCAGGGTTGATTTACTAACGGTAAATAGGCTGTTCACTTTGCAAGGAAATTTGCCCCAGAGCTAAGTGATTGTAAAGAAATTTTACTTTGCAAAGAATTCCCAATCACCTACAAAGGATATACCAAAAAACAGCATTTTTGCTTGCACATACTTGGATGATGGATATCAGAAGAGCTTTATCTCACTCCTTAAGCCCTCCCGAAAAGTCCCTTGCAAAGTGAGAACAGACTATTTGGCTTTAGTAAACCAACCCCACCATGTCCAAATTCTAAAATTAGGAAACTGCTGATCAATGGCTACTCCTATGTGATATCCCTTTTAAACAATACAGTTGCTCTGACAAATTTGTAATAATTAATTTAAGTATACATCATAATAAACGATTTCAGTATAAATAGTTATATAACGTGTAAAAAAGTGCTTAGTAATATATATATATAATTTTGTTTATACTGGAGTTTAAAAGCCTACGTCCATCTAAAAGTGTATACAGCTTGTGAAAGTTGCTTTGTATCACTTTTAAAGTCTTGTTCTGCATAGACGTGGATTTCTCTTGATTAAAGTTAAATTGTCGCTTAGCTAAAGGTGCAAGTTGTACTTTTTTAAGGGGCACTTACTTGAAGCGGTTACAAGAGTTGACTTACCTAAAAGCATGATAAATCTATAGCTTGGTCTGAGATATTTTAGATATTTTGCAGTCTTTCCCAATGTAGGTAGAAAAGAATTGTGTGGAGTGAATAGAGGGGTGGGATTGGAGGGTAGAGAGAAGAAAGGTTTTCCAACCTTTACTTCCAAGTTAACTCTTGAAACGAGTTTTACTACTGTGCTGACTTCTTTTTTTGTGCCCTCAAAAATGGAAACAGCAAAGCATTAATAAATAATGTTTTTTTTTCAAAGACATGTAATAATCTAGAATTAACCTTTGAATGTTTCATTTCGGCCAGGCCAATAAGTTTGGCTGAGTCAGCTTGGCAGTTTGGACTGCAGCCTGCTGAGATATGTGTGAAAGCCATTTGGCAATATGATCTGTGATACTCTAAGTCATTAGTGGATTGCTATTGGCCCGGTGGCAGCTAAAACACCTCTGAATAATTAATCTTCTGTCTCGTTACCGAGAGAGAGTCACAGATTGAATTACTTTACACTGACAGGGCTGTTTATTTACCGTTTGTTTAGCTCATGTGCTCATTATGAAGTGGCCATCGATTTTAGGTTAAAGGTTTGCCGCAAATCCAGATGTGTCACAGGTTATTAGCCGAGGCAGTTAATGAAGGCTGGCGGTGCCTATGCATTATATCTTGTTTATGGTTTTCTTAAAGATCTCCAGTAAGTACTACCGTATGTATTTATGAGGGCTCCATTGCACAACTCTATATAAAAGAATACATTGCAACCCCATTTTGAAACAGGAAATGTAATTGAGTTATCCCCATACCTTCCAAGAGGTCTTAAACTGCCATCTGCTTTTTTGGACACTGCCTCCAAAGTTACTAAGGACTAGTCACAAGTTTTACCTGTAGACAGCAGATCTTTTCCCCTTCAGGCCCCTTTCACACTGGCTGGACTCTATTTGGATTTTCAGGGGAACTCCGCTGATCCCCCTGCTGATCACAGAAGAGAGGGCAGTAGACAGGTCCATGCCTGCTCAGTTTATGCAGAGTGGGCACAGACCAAACCTGCTCTGCTCTATGGGTGGTTAGATCTAACTGCCCTCTAATCCAATCCCTCCAGATCAGTGGTTCTCAACTCCGGGCCTCGGGACCCACTAACAGGCCAGGTTTGCAAGATAACTGAAATACATCACAGGTGATATATTTTGCTGCTCAGTGATTGCAGTATTCTAGTCTGCATCTCCCCAAGGGGATACTTAAAATATGGCATGTTAGTGGGTCCTGATGACCAGAGTTGAGAAACACTGCTCTAGATGGAGGGGGACAGATCCCCTTTCATTTTTTTATAGCGGACCAAAGGTAGACGGGTGTATACGTAAACAAGTCCATGTACACCTGCCTCTTCATAGGGGTGAATGGAGGGTCCAATCAGGTCTGCCTGCTGAAACTGACAGGCATACCTGATTGGACCCTTTGGGGTTTATTTACTAAAGCTAGAGAAGGCAAAAATAGTCACAATTCTGCAGAGAAACCAATCAGCTTTTAACCTCAACTTGTTTAATTAGGCTTTAACAATAAAACCTGGAAACTGATTGGTTTCTCTGCAGAATTGTGACTATTTTTGCCCTCTCTAGCTTTAGTAAATAAACCCCTTTGTGTTAAAGGGGGCCTTACTAACTTACTATGTCTTGTTCTGCACAGTGTCTCTGTGTAAAGGCAGCCATCTTGGTAGAAGTAGGACTTTTCTTTTTCATATCAGTGCCACCTCCCCATGACTGGTGAAGCAATATTCAAAAGCTAGCAGGGCAGGTGGAGGTGGCTCAGATTGTCAAACTGTATGAAGCAGAATTAGGGAGATGCTTGAAATTTGGGTCTTTGGAAACATCTTCCTCTCCAGGATGGAGAACAGTGAACAGCACTGTAACAATAACATCACCAAATCTTACTCTAAATCTGGTGAGACAAGCAGTCAGAGGCATCAGCAACTTTAATAATCTCATACTGCTTACATATAGCTAGGAGGCTCAAGAAACAAGAGGGCATAGACACAGGAATTTCACTTTTTTTAATAAGAATAGAGAATCTGTGCATTTTCAGACAACCGATAGGGCACCGTTAGCAAATCTTCACTTTTGAGTTTAAGTCCACTCTTTAACTATCAAGTATATGTATGTACATTTGTTTTGTTTTTTTGGGTGGTGATTGTGTATGGTTGCTTCTCCCCCATGAAACCTAGATGAGTGGCTGTTCCTCTGTCCCTTCTTCCCAGTGGTGGGCATAGTCATATTGTCCCGTTGCAAGTAAGTAACACCATGCAAAGAGCAATACTCAAAGCAACTAATCTGGTCTGGTTTGTTTTAATAAGGTGAATTCTGGTTCTGAAGGCTTTACAGGGTTATTTGCAATGTTTTATTGTAGTGATAACTTTGTAAGTGAAAGAATACATCTGAAATACACCTGTAAGTGTTAAAACTGAACTCTGGAATTTAAAAAAGAATATATATATATATATATATATATATATATATATATATATGTCATTGCTTTTGCCGAGGGTTGTGGGTAGGCTCTCACTATCCAAACGTACAATGCAGAACTGTGTATCACGTACTGTACTGTATGTGATGGTGTCAGAGTGTGACTACTGGTGGAGAACTGAAGAGAAACCGCTTCGGAAGACCAGTCACACAGCACAGAGAAGCCTGCCTAAGCAAGGAATATGGGAAGTATTACAGCTTGTTCTTCTACCCCTAACAAGTGTTTAACCCTTGCAGTACAGGGTGGTGGGACCTGCAAGGGTATTTTTTTATTATTATTTTTTTGTCCGGATTAGGGGTTTAATTGCTTCTATGCCCAGTACATCTTTGATGTAAAATTAGCTTAAGGCCCCTTTCACACAGTCTGTCCGTCGGACAGACTGCGTTTATCTCAGCGGGGGATCGAGCCGTCGATCCCCCGCTGAGCAGGCGGATGACAGCTGTGTCTCCGCGCTGTGTGCGGAGACACAGCTGTCAGTTCCCCATACATCCCTATGGGGGAAATTGGATGGGAACAGACCGTCGCTCCATTCTCATCCGATCCGATCCGCTGGACGGATGGAAAATAGGGTTTCCATCCGTCCAGATTTGACGGATCGGATGTCAGCGGACATGTCTCCGCTGACATCCGATGCCCCATTGGGATACATGGAGGGACCGTTCAGATCCGCCAAAAAAACAGACAGGCGGATCTGAACGGTCCGCCTGTGTGAAAGGGGCCTAAGGGCCAACTTCTCCCAAAACTATTTTGTTTTGGCTACACTGGTGTGGAATTAGAACCTGTATCAGTTACTCCCATTTGAATTCCTATTGGGGAGCTTTACTCTCAGAAAATTTTGATAAATCTCCTAAATGGGAAGCCAGAAAAAATGAATTTCTCTTTCATTCATTGGCAAACACAGCGACATATCTTCTTTAGGGTTATTCTGCGCTTCCTAGGAGTAGGACACCACAACCCATTCGACTAATAAATATATGTCGCTGTGTCTGTCAATGAACATCAGAGAAAAGGATTTTACGGTAAGACAAAAATCCAGTTTTTTAACGGAATAGGGAGAGGTAAGAACTTCGTTTTTGTCTACAACACCTTCCTGTTCTGGTGACAACCACAGTTCTTGTCCTGTTGTCAGAGAGACAGGAAGTTAAATAAAATGGGGTCACAGAAATAATTTGCTCGATGTTAAGTCTTTTCCACTCTATTCAAAACTTAAAAAAAAGGAGTTAATAGCTCCAATAGAACTGTACACAGTTTATATGCAATACACATGGCTGGATGTGGTGTAGAAAGCGTCTGTCTGTCATACCAACACCAACCGTTTAGCTTCACTATGAGAGCTCAATGCTGTGTTATTTTTTTCTCTGGGTTATGAAATTACTAAAATCCAGGGCGCAAATGTACCTGGAAGCCTTCAGAAGATGAAAGTGTTAATCCTCCTTGGAAAGGTCTTGTAGTAATAAATCTTTGCAGGCCTAGGGAGTTGAGCATAACTTGAATTCTGGCTCAGCTGTGTTGGGATTAATTGCTGTAGATAAGGTCTATGCACTGTTCAACTTCAAGGTAAAACCTGCACTTTCTCTTTCATGGTGGCTTTTAAATGCTGTACAGTCAGGTGAAGTGAACCGTGGTCTCCGAAAAACAATGGAAAGATTTATCAATCATGCCTCACAAGAAGGAATTGGAAAACAGTTGGATAGGTTATGAGGAAAATAAACTTGACACATAAATTACTCCTTTAGGTGCATAAAAGTAGTACTGCACTTTGATATAGAATGTTCCGCCAACTCGGAATGGGCCTATATGTAAGCAGAAGAGGCGACCACCTTGTGTGCTTCAAAGTCCTGGGGGGTGGGGGGGGCATGGGCAGTGTAAAAAGACCTGGACTGGCAGCCTATACACACAGCTCATACTGAGGATCATCATATATGTTAAAATATGACTTTGCAAATATCTACAACTAATCTAAGATTTACTAGAACAATGTAATATGGGACCTATCTCAACTGCCCATTCAATCTATGCCCATTTAGACAGGACCTTGCGCTACAAAGTTACAGAGTTAGTCAAGTTAAAAAAAAGAAGACACATCTAGTTCAACCAATAGGAAAAGTAAATAATAGATATGGTAGATCTGGGCTGGCAATTGCAAGCCCTACTAATCCTGGGAAACATCTCTTTCTTGTATTGAAATGTTTATGGCCAGGTTCTGCTGAGGTCCTGATCTGAACTCCTGGACTTCTTGGAGGCTAAGTCCTTTAAACATCAATGGCTGCCAGTTGGGTTGAAGGATGGCACAAGAGGTATACATGCCTTTTCTGTTTGCCTCCTGCTATCTCTGCTAAGTTAAAGTCAGCCTGACCCCTGGTCCCACTACACATGAGAAGAAAACTGCAAACTCGGAGGTATGCATCTACACAGTTGCTTTTAGTACCTGGTTACAGAAAAGGGAACCCATAGGAAAATATATACACTATCTGTTCAAGGGTATTGAAGGCAGTGGGGTCAGTGTGTTAGAGCCGGTCAACTAGCATTTTCTGAAGGAGATCAGCTATAGCAGCCTCTGTATTTTCCTCATAGGATTTTTAATTTAAAGTAGATCTAAATCCAATCACTAAAACTTATATATACGTTTCAAGGGTACATTCCTACAAGATTTGGACAGGAAGTAAGGAGGTGTTGTATTGCCTCCTCAATGCCTGCTTTAACCCCTTGGACTTTGCTATAGTATGCAACAATCATGTGCATAGTTTCAAGGTGCCTTCAAAGCGGCCCCATTCACTTGAATGGGTCCCAATCAGCAGGTAGGAAAACCCGCCGAAGGCAAATGGCGGGTAAAATTCCTGATGCGGCTGTGGCCATTGCAGCTAAAGGGGAGAAGTTAGGGAGCAATAGGGTGAATAAGCCTTTCCATGTTAATATGACTTCAAAAGTTGTTTTCCATACTTTTAAAATTGCTGCTTTTTATTAGAATACCTGATAATCCTTCCATGAAGGTCCTTGTTCATACACTTCCTGTAGTGGGGTAAGAATTCTTGTGCTCCTGTGTTGTCACAAATGCACCCCGGTAAACTACAAGCGAGCATGTTGATACACACTGCACTGACCTTTGCTACGGTTATCACTATCAGAAACTCAGTCCAGAGCAATGGTGCAGCTGGCACATGATTAAGGTTTTACAGATATGCACTTCTCCTCTTACCTTCTGCCAACGCTACCCATACCACTGCTTGTTAACAAAATAACACGTGACACCAATTGGAGAAAAATTTGGCCTAGGTAGGCCATATTTATTAACAACTGAATGAAAAACATTTCTTAAAACAGAAACAAACCTAAATCAGTACCCGTAATATACAGGTTGCCGATCTTGGGAGGCATCGAACACCAAATTAGAATTTGGTACCAGCGTTAAACTTAAAATGGTCCCCAGCCACGCAACACCAGCTCGGGGACAACACACACATTACCACCGATACCTCATAGATACAACTTTCCCGTTAAACCACCATTAACTGGGATCTACTAGAGGGCTCCATACTTTAGATGGGTCACCCTCTGAACTTTACCAAGAATCTTAATGCCTCCAAAGACCCCAACCGCCAACAAATCATTGTTTGGCAATTTTTTTTTGGACAAATATAAAAAACAACATCAAGAAATAAAAACCAGGAAACTCCAAGAGGGGGGGGGGGGTAGTCAGGGATTCCTTCTTCTTCAGCCTTCTCCTCGGTATCCCGCACCTTCTGCCCTGCACCCTGGACCCCTTGAGCACACTCCCACCTATCCTGCCTTCTAAACCAATCCTAACTCTTGACCTCTAAATGATCCCCCCCCCCACCACCACCCCTGGCTACTTAACCCTCTGTGATAAGTGTGTGCTATACACCTTATCATGAGGCCCTGTGCCTATTTTTTATTTTTTTTTGCTTCGGGCCTGACTGAAGAGAGAGTGCATGTAGACAAGAAGTGGCTAAAAGTCGATGGAGGAGATCCGCACCAGAGATGCAAAAGACCAGAAAAGATTTGAAAGAACGTATTTTACAGTAAAAAAAAGGCAGTTATGATGCACGGTGCTTTAGCAAACTAAATATCATCCCAATGGAATTTAGATCTATCTTAATAGCAATTTAAAGAAAGATTCAGAATGATACAGTATTTCATTTTGAAATGTACTTATTTTTGTAGCAATGAGATTATATAAAACAGTCTGCAATGCTTACTAATCCAACAGATTCTTAAACTCTAGTAGACAGAGTGGTGGTGGCCCTAGCAGTTCTTCTGCAGGGTCAGTATAAAGACTGCCTTTTGTTCATAGTTACAACCTATTCACAGCTGCTCCTTTGTCTTTTGTGTGCTGTAATATATTGAAAGCAATTCCATGCTTTGATACTTTTTCCTCCCCTCTCTCTTTTTTTTTTTTTTTTTCCTTTTTTTTTTTTTTTTTTTACTTGAGCCATTATTGCTTTCAACACTTTCTTATAATAATCAGGACTAGTATCAAGTGAAATCCCCATTAATGGATGTGAACATGCTAAGAAAATGCCCAAACTCTACACAGATGTTCCATACCTCAACAGCTCCGATCAATCCATTCCGAAGACCTGGTCTATTAATGCAAATCCAGTAATGCATATTTTTTTTGGTGGTGTAAAAGTTCCCTGTCTAGGCAATCCTTCTTGAAGGGCTTGGTGAGATCTTCTGCACAGAAATTGTATCCCTCTATAGGAGATCATGTGCAGTAACGTAGCTCTTAAAGTGTTGACATTTCAATTGCTTTTGAAGTTTCCAAGACTTTGGCTGTTTCTTGGTATTATTCTATGTTTTTTCCTTTTCATTGCTTAAATATGAAAGACGATTGAAAATGTGTAATAAAACAAAAACAAATGTGGGGTAAAATAATGCCTTGAGTCAGGAATGGTATTAAAATGCTGGAGAGATGGTTGTAGACATGAAAAAGAACTGATGGGGAAGTAGACAAAAAGTTAGAGGCAACGTTGAGTGTTGTTTAAAGAGATGTATATAATTTTTTCTCTAACCTCACACATTCCATCTTTGGTGAGGAATAAAAAATTGCTGCAAAGCTGAAAGCAATTTGAAGAGCGGCTAGTTTATATGGATATTTTATTCTACCTGACCAGTAAAGAACATTCAGAAAAACTTGGGTCAATTGAAAGGACTGGACGTCCTGAGGGCATAACAAGGGTAAATAAGTCCATATGTCTTCACAAGTTCTGCATTTTGCTTGTGGAACAAGTGAAACCTTTGTGTGGATTTAAAATACCATTATATCATGATAAATTATATTGATATATGCATTTTTTTTAGTGTCTTTGATTTTAATGCCTGAAGGTATATGCAGGTGCCCAGACATGTGCCGTCTGTGGCTCTTAATAGTGCCCAGGACCTGGTGACCTAGAATTCTTATGTAAAATGGTAGCTCTAATGGAAGAAAGAAAAATATTTTTTTAAGCAGTATGATCAGGCTTTAAGTCTCATTGAACAATCTTGATAAAGCCTCTTAGATTTACCAACTCTATATGATGTGAGAGCCTACCTAATCTGTAAGGCTGGCCATGCACTAAATGGTTGACATACACTATTTTGTCAAAAGTATTGAGATGCCTGCCTTTACACGCACATGAACTTTAATCACATCCCAGTCTGTGAGGTCAGGCAATGATGTGGATGAGAAGGTCTGGCTTGCAGTCTCCGCTCTAAATCATCTCAAAGGTGTTCTGTCGAGTTGAGGTCAGGACTCAAGTTCCTCCACCCCAAACTCACTTATCCATGTCTTTATGAACTTTGCTTTGTGCACTGGTGAGCAGTCACGTTGGAACAGGAAGGGGCCATTCCCAAACTGTTCCCACAAAGTTGGGAGTATGAATTTGTCCAAAATGTCTTGGTGTGCTGATGCCTTAAGAGTTCCCTGCACTGAAACTAAGGGGCCAAGCCCAACCCCTAAAACACAATCCAACACCATAATCCCCCCTCCACCAAATGATTTGGGCCAGTGCACAAAGCAAGGTCCATAAAGACATGGATGAGCGAGTTTCGGGTGGAAGAACTTGACTGGCCTGCACAATGTCCTGACCTCAACTCAATAGAACACCTTTTGGATGATTTGGAGCGGAGACTGTATGCTAGGCCTTCTTGTTCACAACAGTGCCTGACCTCACAAATGCGATTCTGGAAGAATGGTCAAACATTCCCATAGACACACTCCTAAACCTTGTGAACAGCCTTCCCAGAAGAGTTGAAGCTGTTATAGCTGCAAAGGGTGGGCCAACTCAATATTGAACCCTACGGACTAAGACTGGGGTGCCATTAAAGTTCATGTGCATGTAAAGGCAGGCGTCCCAATACTTTTGGTAATATAGTGTATCTAAATTATATTGTACAACTGAAATGCATCAGAGCAGCAGGAGACTCTTCCTCTTCAGTTGTCCAATCCTACACTCTTCCAAGCTCCAATCAAGCCAGCAAGAAAAGGGTAGAGCACCATTTTCAACTTTGGGTTGGCGACTATACTGCTTTATAGATATGTTATTGGCTTAAGTTAAGTAAGAGAGGTGCAACACTACTTTTTTTTTAATTATCTTCTTTGTTATGTAATGCGCTTTGGTTTTGTTTTAGTTGGTTTGCTATAGCTCAGTCTTAGATATACAGAGCTGGCAGGGATTGACGGTGGAGGATGTGTTACATTACTGGGCGAGGGTGTTCCTATATATACATTGTAGCTTTCAATGTTATATGTATGGTCAACTTTAGATTTTTGCAGATTGCAAATCTGACCAGCTGCTGTAAAATCTTTTTTTAAACCAGTTTTTCTTAGATTGTGATGGAAATACATTTTCTTTTTATATCTAAACCCCAAAACAAAATTGTAATATATTACAGTTTACAAATCCTTAGACATGGCAACTGATTTAGTTTTATTTTTTTTGGGGGGGGGGGGGTTTGCCTTTATTTTTACCTGGTGATCTGACCAATAACACACTTTTTGCTGTAAGTTAGCTCCTCTATTTATGGAGGAGCAATAGGGACTCCCTTGGGCAGCGGCATAGTCTGGAGAGGATGATGTTACATGTACCAGTCAATTTAGATGAGACTTTACATACATGACTAAAAAATTGAAGCTGAACACCAGCTATCAATATTTTAGCAGTCACAGAAATATTTCTTTTGAGATAGCGATTTTATTTAAATAAATAAAAGCTGACCAATTTAAGCAGTCCTTTCAGTGTAAAAAGGGTTTTTGTCTCAACCCTCTAGCTGCCATCTTTGCTTGACAGTTGGTCTGATAAAGAAAGTTGAAAAGTAATAGACTTATTGGCCAGATCACCAGGTGAAAATAAAGATATAAAAAATGCCTAAAATAATAACTAATGAAGCCACCACATTTAATGATTGGTAAGCTGCAATATACTGTATTACATTTTTCGGTTTTGGTTTTAATATCACTTTAAGCCTAAATGTAGTAAATGCTAAATATCAGATTTTATTGTGTGTGACTAACCTAACAACTGTTGTCTATAAACACGGGGAAAAGAAAGTGAAATTATTTACTATAGCAACCAGTGAAACTTGAGTTATATTTTCTCACCTACTCGAAAAAACTACTTACCAAAAAATTTTGGCAGGAATCGTGTTTCTATGTGTATTTTCTCCACGTTTAAAGATTATCCATGCCCTTTTGACCATTATCATGACTCTACAATATTATATTTTTCTTACAGCATGCAATTTGCTAAATAAAAAAAAAAAAATAATAATTCTCAGTTTTGTCACGTCTATCTAGAATTATTTTACCGGTAAAAATTAAAGCTAATGAGGCAGAAAGTCTAATCAGTGGGAGACATTAATCACAATTTTAGCAAGCAACAAAAAGTAAAGTTCCCTGAGGGGTATGTTTTGGGAAGAGGCAGCTTAAAAGGACCTTCATTTTTCTAAAGTCATTTTGAAGAAGTTGTTTATTTGTTGAGGTCTTAGTCATTGCCTAACGGTGGGATCGTAAGTTGCACTTAGGCCAATGACAGACTAGAAAATGGCGGCCAGGAATACAATTGAAAACATCTTATCAGAAGGTATGAAAGCATCTTATCAGAAGATATGGAAACATCTTATCAGGCTGTTCAACTTTTCAATTGAAATCTGTTGGTTGTTGGCATCTGAAATGATTGCTTATGACAGAACCTCTCCTTCATGCTCAAAAGAAATCCACAAAGGAAACAATTGTTTCAGATGAAATGACCCCTTTTACACGAATGTCCCATCAGCCCATTTTTGATGTGTGATTAGAGGGATCAAAAGCAGACTGCAATGTATCCTTGTGTAAATGGATACATATCCATTTATATCCAGGTCCATTTAGGTTTGGCAGGCCACACCCAATAAGTTTGCGTCCAGGT
Source organism: Pelophylax lessonae (assembly GCF_965119305.1). Taxonomy (NCBI): domain Eukaryota; kingdom Metazoa; phylum Chordata; class Amphibia; order Anura; family Ranidae; genus Pelophylax; species Pelophylax lessonae. The sequence continues at coordinate 688,689,159 of NC_138769.1, read as the reverse complement.
TTTGAATTTGCAGACCTGCACAGAAAGAATTTGATATATATAGATAAGGTCTGCTGTGACTGACTCTGGACACCCCGACTGGGTATCTCCGCCAAGAAGCTACTTCCCAAGCTCTGGAACACGAGGCAAATGACTATAGCTGTAGCTCCCCAAAAGAACTAGACAACACCAGGTTTTGCAGTAAACAGGAAGAACTGCTTTATTGAAGAAACACACTAAATTTATACAGAAAACCATCAGATCACTGCCCACCTCAGACAGTCCGATGCCCACATAAGAATACATTATACATAGGAAGCCTTATGTTACAATGATAGTTATTTTGGGGTTATGCGGCGGGAGCGGCAGCAAACCCAGGATACTGTTTGCTAGCCCCAGACCCCCAGATGATATGATCCAAAAAGTTATGTGTTCTGTGGAAGGGGCCGGAGTTACAGTGGGTTAAAGGTATTCAGGTGCTGTTCGTGGACTAACCGGGCAACAGTTCCATAGCCATGGTTACCAAACCCCGGAGAGATGCAAGTCTGAAATTCCAAGGTTCCCAAGCAAGCTCCCTCCCAGTAACTACCCCAGCCCATGTCCCACCAAAAGGAGAACATATTCCCAAAAGAGTGACGTGGCAGGACAATGGGCCTTCGAAGCAACTCCTAGAAAAGTTAGCGATTATTCCTACTGGCCCTAGCCGCTATACAGTTCCATGTGAATGTGGCTAGGGCCCAGTGAAGCGCTGATGGAGTGCCGAGGCTAGATAGAGGTCCAGATGGGCATAAAAGCCAACTAGTGACCAGCTCCTTCTGGATAACTTGAAAATACAGTGAAACAGAGAGTTCTTAGGGCAATGGTTCTCCTGCAGCCCTAAGTCAGGGACACCTTCCATCAAAAGATGGAAGAACAATTCCATTTTGATCCAACTCAGCAGGAGATTCATCTGTGGCATCCGTGTTCATTATGATTCCATTCCATTTTCCTCCATGTTTTGATGAAAGGCCCGATATATATATCCATGTCTTTCCAATCAGGTCAGCAAATTTTAACCTGGACGTAAATTAATAAATTTGGTCTGCTGAACCTCAACGGACCTGGATATACTGTCAATTTATATGTTTCCATTTATATAAGGATACAGGGCAGTCTGCTTTTGATCTGTCTATTCACGTGTCAAAAATGGACTGACAGAATGCCTGTGTTAAAGGGGTCTTAAGCCGGCCATAGTTGGGGACCGGGCGAGATTGGATCTATCTATGGGCAGCCTTATTGTACCAAAGTGAATCCATTGATCGACTTGGATACAACCAGCATGTGTGATTTCTAGTATGAAATTATTGCCAGTTGCTATAGCCGCTAGCAATAATGATTTTGTTCTCCCAGCAGGGGCAGCTCCCCCTCAGCCCACCCCCCAGCCGGGAGAACACAAAAGCTCAGTGGGAAGGAACACTGACTGTGTTGATGGGAGAATTGAGCAATTTTCTTTCCTGCACCCACCAATCACATAATCTATGGCCTGTCATAGACTAAGAAAGCTCTCACGTAAATCTATGGCTTGCAGTAGAAAGAAAGAAGAAATTTCAGCTAAATCTAAATTGTTTCCTTTGCAATTTTCCTTTGTGCATTGAGAAGAGCTTTTTTCATAAACTATCCTTTCAGACCGATTGGCCTGATAAGATATTTTCATATATATGAATCTTCTGTTCATGTGGATGATGCCCCACAATGAGTAGTCTTATGTCAATGTGTGCATACTTCCTTGTTTTTACATTTGGAGAATACTTATTGGCAAATGTTGTATATGTAAAGCTTTATGGGCTACCAGGAAATTACATTTCTAGTGGTATGTTCTACACATACGGAATATAGGACAACACCAGTTCTAATAGTTTTTGTCTAGTAAAAAAATATTATTTTTTTTTAAATAGAGTAGGGAAGGATTAGGACCTTTTTCAGATTTTTACTAGTACCCAGAGCTTCCTTAGAGAGATTTTCCCTCACGTCCTGGCACAGCGACCATTCACCAGACAGGAAGTGAGATACATTTTGTAACAACAACATACAGAATTTGGTGCGGCCTTATGCCAAGGTGCCTAGACACAGTACAAGTCCCATAGTCCCTAGTCAATGTTGGGAGCGAGGAAGAGGGGGTGGCTACGCTCCTACATACAGTGGGACCATGGGGAACTCACACAGCCACCACCTAACAGGAAGTGAGATCACGGCAGGAAAAAAAAAAGGAATCGAGCAAGCTGAGAGCAATAGGAGGGACCTATTTGAGTTAAGAATACATACTTGTATAGTTTTTTTTTTATTGTCACTTTATTATTAAAATCAATTCCAAACGACTAGCAATTATGTATTCCATATGCTTTAACAAAAACGGAGCTTTCCTTTAAAGCTTGTCTCTAACTATTACTGATTGTGTGTACACATGACAGACTAGAACAGCACGTTATAGGTTTGAACATTTGCAGAAAAGTAGCAATAATAAGGCCTGAGGCATTGCATAAGATAAAAGGTAAGAAAATCTTTAGCACGTTGGCTGCTCTTTTTTTGACAGTTCAATACCGATACATTTTAACATCTAACACCGAATTCAGGAATTCTGCCAAAGCTTATTATTAGTTTAACTTTTTGTTATTCTGTGATGATATTTAGCTGTAGGTGTTCTGCAGTTTGAAAAAGAACATGAACCTCGGCAGCGAATATTCCCGCATGTCTTACATTTTGTAGTTGTACTTCTGTTGGATTCTGTTAAAATTTGGCAGCTCTGGTATTTTTCTCTTTTTTTATCAGCATTGAGTGCCGGTTCACACTAGTGTGATGCCATATATTGCATGTTATTCCTCCCTGCATTGCTGTGCAGATCACATGCGATGTCTGTGCGACTCGATTTTAGCCATACAAAATGTATGACTGAACTCGCATCGCATTCGCACCAAAATGATGCAGGTTTCTTTTTTTGGTTTGCACTGGAATCAGATCGCATGAGGTTCACACCTATGTGATCTGATTCCTGCACCATTTCACAGTTTTCACTGTGATCTGCAAACCAATCTGGGGGTTACATAGTTTGTGAGGTTGAAAAAAGACATCAGTCCATCCAGTTCAACCTATAATGTGTGTGTGTGTGTGTGTGTGTGTGTGTTTGCTGTTAACCGTACATTGTATACCCCTTTAGGTTGTGGTCTTTAAGGTGCCCATCTAATAGTTTTTTTGAAACTATCGATGCTCCCTGCTGATACCACTGCTTGTGGAAGAGAATTCCACATCTTTACCGCTCTTACAGTAAAGAACCCCCTACGTATTTTAAGGTTAAACGGTATTTCCTCTAGTTTTAGTGAGTGGCCACATGTCTTATTGTATTCCCTTTCTTTGAAAAGCTTGTTCCTTATGCTAGGGTCCTCACCAGTACAGTATTTGTACATTGATATCATATCCCCCCTCAATCGTCTCTTCTCCAGAGAGAATAAGTTCAGTGCTTGTAGTCTTTCCTCATAGCTGACCCTGAAACCGCAAACCTGGGGCAGTGATCATCACGAGGCCAGCTTAAATTGGAACACAGGAAGGAATATAAAGAGGCTGCATGCTCAGTAAGTAATTAAATCATCTGCTAAAAGTACTTAAAAACTGTTGAAGCTTTACTGCTACAGGGTGGCCCTGTTGAAGCTTTACTGCTACAGGGTGGCCCTGTTGAAGCTTTACTGCTACAGGGTGGCCGATATATATATATATATATATATATATATATATATATATATATATATATATATATATACGTGATCCCGCACTTCCAGGTCGTGTGTGCGAATGTGTACCGCTGGCAGCACTGTGCATAATCACAGTGGGAGCTTATGCACAGTGGGAGCCAATCAGTGGGTACCACAGACTCAATGTCTGCTGGCACGTGCCGATCATTCAGTACACAGGCAGAATGGCAGTCTGCCTATGTAAACAAGGCAGATTGCCGCTCTGTCAGTAGGGAAGGCATGGATCCTGTGTTCCTGCAGAGCACCTCCCACACAGTGCACAAACACTGACTAGGCACACAGTTAACCCTTTGAACTCCCCCGATGTTAACCCCTTCCCAGCCAGTGTCATTAGTCCAGTGACCGCACATATTTTTAGCACTAATCACTGTATTAGTGTCACTGGTTCCCAAAAAAGTGTCAAACGTGTCCCTTAGTGTCCGATTTGTCTGCTGCAATATTGCAGTCCTGCTATAAGTCACTGTTCGCCACCATTACTAGTAAAATAAATAAATAAATAAAAATTCCATAAATATATCCCCTAGTTTGTAGACACGATAACTTTTGCGCAACCCAATCAATATACACTTATTGGGATGTTTTTTTTTTTACCAAGAATATGTAGCAGAATACATATTGGCCTAAAATGATGAACACATTACAGGTCCCAAAAGGTTGATTGATCTCCCAGCACTCACGTTGCTCGCTGCCGGTGCCCTTGTCTACCCTCAGTCCAGGGTGATGTAAGCATTTTAATGTATCTTCTTCCTTGGTTCCTATCACCAATAAACTGTGATTCTTTTTTACTGGACGTTCACCTGGCTTTTTTGTCCTTTGCATCCCGGTATTTCTATGTGCTGCCTTTTTTCATGTACTTGTATCTGTGATAGCATCCATCCCATGCTCGTTGGCTGGCAGCATAGCAATCTCTGGGGAGTCCCACAGGCTCGTTTTTACCCTCCACCCTACAGGCACCCCAGGAGCGCCTGATATGTGTTTATTGTTTTTCCCAAAAGGTTGTGGGACCATTCCCAAAGCTCAGCGCGGCTTGCGCATGCGCAGTGGGAAGCCGGCTGTGACGCTGCAAGGAGTCACAGCTGGCTTCCCACACTTGACATGGGGGCACCAGGGACCCGAAGACTGGCAAAGAACTGGCCTGGGTGAGGACAGCACTTGACCCCTGGACAAGTAAGTGTTCTTTAATTAAAAGTAAGCAGCTACATAATTTATAGATGTTGTCTTTTTTGGGGCAGGATTTCTGAATATCCTCTTCAAGGCATTTATTGATCATGGTCCGAATGCAGGAAAATGTTAGCCTGCGGGGAAAGATAAGGGCATTAGAGTGAAGTTTCTCTTTTGCAAGCAAGGAATCATTCCACCTGAGAGACATTCTGACCTTGCTCAACTGACAATTTGACATTCAATATATAAAGCTATTACCGTATTTAGCAAACCATTTACAATGCTTGTGGGAGTGGCTACTCCTTGGCCACATGATTCCTTTGCAAACTCCCCCTTATGAGAACTGCAATGGGGCCAGCACTCAATTAGACATCAGAACCATTAGGAAGTCCATCTAATTGCAATGTAGCTCACAGGACTGCCAAATAAACAGGACACAAGGCAGAAATAAAAACAGAATCAATAAAAATGCACTTGGGTACTAAATCCTCATGGTTGACTGGAGTGCCACTTTAAACCGTCAATAGATGCAGCACGTAACTATGCCATGGAGAAGACTAATTGCTGTTTTGTACACAGCCCAGCTATGTCTTAAAATTTTAAATAACAAGCCACGGCTTTCTCGTTAGAAGGAGACCAAAGTGATTTGCAGCGTAATTAACTGTGATGATTAATGCCACTTACTGTCAGTTAGTTGGTGGAACTTATTTATTTTTCAGCCTAGAGAATCATGAACGGATTATAGATACAAGGCTATAGCGCCTCCAGGATTTGCAAATATGACCTGCACGTTCACCCCGATTTCGCTAGCTGTCTTATGAGAGGACCTGCCATGTAATCATCAAATTGGTCACATGCAAAACAAAAGCGGCACCCATATTCAACAGCTCAACAGTTAAACAATAAAGTTGTTGATGGACAAATTGCAGTAACGGTATTCACTTGGGGCACGGCTTCTGATAACAACATCCAAGCACCATTAAGCCAATCCATCAGCAAGGAAACACCCAAACACTTCAGAAGACCGATTGCTTTAATTTTCATAGCAGCTAGAATCACTATTGCCAGATCTTGGAAGACTCCTTCCATCCATTTTGAGTTAGTCAAAGCCAAACTCACCTTGATAACAATTATTTTAAAAATGATCGGCTACACTAAATGATACGATATAAGCCCTCAAAAGTGTCTGGGGTCCCTGGTACAAAACCTCTCCGGGGCCTGGAGGGATCAGTAGGTGGACAACCTTGCAGGATGAAGCCCTACCCCTCCTTTTTTCTCTCCCCTTGTTCCAGATTTTGCTCTTTTCTTTGACTCTGCCTTCAGTTTTACTTAGATTGGTTAACTTACCTCTTATTCTGCTTTTTTTGTTTAAATTAGACTAAGGTGGGATACAATACTTTTGTGCATCATCAATGGAAGGACAAAGGCCTCCTACCCTGACCCCTCATTCCATCCTTTTATCAACCCCCTACCCCTTTCCTCAATCCTACGTTCAGTTTTACATTGACCAGTTAACAAACCTCTTAATCTTCTGTTTTCTCCTTCAAAATGATCAAGGTGGCATACCATACTTATGTGCTTCACCCATGGAAGGGCAAGAGCATCCTACCCTGACCCCTACTTCCCTCCTTTCAACAACCCACTACCCTTTTATCAAATCCTAGCTTCAGTTTTACATTGATTGTTAACTTACCTCTCAATCATCTGCATTCTCCTTCAATATGGTCAAGGTGACATACCATACTCAGGGCTGCTGTTAGAAATCACGGGGCCCCATACAGACTACCTGGCAGGGCCCCATCAAGAAAATATTAAAGGTATATTTAGCTAAAATGACAACAAAATCACTATTATCAGACCCAAATATAACATAACTCGCATAATTCCTGCTAAATCTAAAAGAAAAAAACTATGTTAATAAATAAAAATTAAGATGAGATGAGAAAAATATACAGGCTGGACAGTTGGAGCTCCGGGATCAGAGAGACAGAGGGAGAGAAACAAAGTTACAGATATACTCAGGAGCAGAGTTAACATTAGAGCCAGTGCTGGGAGGGGGCAAACAGGGAGGGGGATTAGTGAGGGACGACTGTCTCTTTCTCAGCAGATAAAAGCTGATAGCAGGGAGAGGGACAGATCAGATTCAGGTGCTGGAGGAAGATTTCTGTATTTGTTGTCCATCACTAATCCCCCTCTCTGTGTGGGCCCCCCTGTGTGCTCGGGCCCCCTACAAGAGGGCTGGTGGTCCCCCCCTATCAGCGGCCCTGACCATACTTATGTTCTTTATCCATGGAAGGGCCAGGGCACCCTACCTTTGGAGCTCCTCCACCTCCAACCTCCTCCAATTACAAATCCTGACCATGGAAAAACAAACAATAAGTTGTAATACAATGAACATAACGTTGTTGAAATTCAGAGATGTGCTGAGGATTGCTGAGCAACCAGGAGGCACTGAACCTCTGTGAAACATCATATAAATCGAAGAAAGGGTGTATTAGCCACGAAATGTGTCTATGGTGTTACCAATAAATGTCTGCTCCATAATTTAAAGGCATAATACTAGTATAGTATATAAAAAAAGTATACAAATCGTATTTATCACATCTCAAATTGTATTTATCACATCTCATCTCTAAATTTAATTATATATATATATATATATATATATATATATATATATATATATATATATAGATAGATAGATAGATAGATATAGATATATATACAGTATATATATATATATATATATATATATATATATATATATATATATATATAGTGTGCATATATAATATACACTATATTACCAAACGTATTGGGATGCCTGCCTTTACACGCACATGATCTTTAATGGCATCCCAGTCTTAGTCCATAGAGTTTAATATTGAGTTGGCCCACCCTTTGCAGTTATAACAGCTTCAACTCTTCTGGGAAGGCTGTCCACAAGGTTTAGGAGTGTGTCAATGGGAAAGTTTGACCATTCTTCCAGAACAGCATTTGTGAGGTCAGGCGCTGATGTTGGATGAGAAGCCCTGGCTCGCAGTCTCCGCTCTAATTCATCCCAAAGGTGTTCTGCTGGGTTGAGGTCAGGACTCTATGCAGGCCAGTCAAGTTCCTCCACCCCAAAATCACTCATCTATGCCTTTATGGACCTTGCTTTGTGCACTGGTCCAAATCATTTGGTGGAGGTGGGATTATGGTGTGGGGTTGGGTTTAGCCCCCTAGTTCCAGTGCAGTAAACTCCTAGGGCGTCAGCATACCAAGACATTTTGGACTGTTTCATATATTATAAAGCTACAGTATACAGTCAAATAGTGATCTCAATACAACTTTAGTACAGGTTTCTCATATTCCAACAAATTTTGACATATTCTCTTCTTCAGGGAAACTAGGAAACTGAAAAGTAAATACAAACAAAAATATCACAAATTCCAATACATAAAAAACAGGGGAACCATGTCTATAGGATTCAGGAATTTTCGCTCAGTATTCTCCCAGTTTCCCTGAAGAGAGCATCTCAAACTGAAGTTGGAATTTGAGAAACCTGTATTTAAGTTGCTCTGTAACCCTGAAAACCGGGAGCGACGAGTATTTGTCACTTCCGTTTCCGCCCCTTTGCTTACCTGGCCACCAGCGGCCAGAGAAGCAGCCGATCTCAGTCCAATCGGCTGCATGGGAGGCCAGAGGAGAGATTTGGGGTCGAATAGGCCCCAAATCTCTCCATAAAGAGGAACTGTCACGGCCAATGCTTTCCCAAGGGATGTTGTTCATCCCTTGTGATAGCAATAAAGTTTGTACAAAAAAAAGTTTTGTATAAAAAAAAAAAGATTAAAGCCCCCCCGTCCCACCGTGCTTATGTGCAAATGCGAACGCATTTGTTACTCCCGCACGCAAATGTAAATGGTGATCGCACCACACGTGAGGTATTGTCACAAACTCAGAGCGAGAGCAATAATTCTAGCACCAGACCCCCTGTGCAACTCTAAACTGGTAACCTGTAAAAGCGTTTAAAGCGTCGCCTATGGAGAATTTTAAGCACTGTAGTTTGCGCCATTCCACAGGCAGACCCAATTTTAAAGCATGACATGTTAGGTATATATTTACTCGACGTAACATCATCTTTCACATTATACAAAAAAATTGGGCTAACTTTACTGGTTTTTTTTTCATGAATGTGTTTTTTGTCCAAAAAACTTGGATTTGGAAAAACCGCTGCACAAATATCGTGTGACATAAAATTGCAACACGCACCATTTTATTCTATAGGGTCTCTGCTAAAAAGAAAACCAAAAAAAAAACCAATATAATGTTTGGGGGTTCTAGGTAATTTTTAGCAAAAAAAGTAGATTTTTACATGTAGGAGCGAAGTGTCAGAATAGGCTTGGGAAGGAGGTGGTTAACACACACAGTGCAGGATGGCAGCTTAAAAGAGAGGGGCTGGCTGCACATTTTTGAAAAGTTTAGTTTTATGCTAACAGCAGCACGGGGGGGGGGGGGGGCAGCTCTCACAGACTCCTGAGCTGACTGACAATAAGGGGGGGAGAGGGCAGGGGAGAGCAGAGAGGAGAGCTGCAGATGATGGAGGCATGTAAACTGACCACGGTGTCAGGGCTCAGCAGCCATGATAAACCGTGGTCAGTTTAAAGGGGGAGGGCAGAACCAGACATGATCAGCCAGGTTTTTTACAGCTTCCAGAGGGACAGATTAGACAGCACAAGCACTGTGCTGTTTAACCTGCTATAAGGAAACAGGATCTCTTCACTTTGGGTTGCTTTCAGGGGGCATTTGACCCTGTAAATGCCACACTACCACACCACAGCCCCTTAGACTTGCATGGGTGGAATCCAGCAGTGGCAACATCTATGGAAGACCACATGCTGCTTAATTTTTGCAGTGGCCACGAAACACAATCTTGGCGTGCTTTGTGTATTTTTTTTTAGATCTTTGCAGCAAGGGCCCTTTCACATGGGCGGACCTGTCAGTTTTTCAGGCAGACCCGATCGGACCCTCCAGTCTCCTCCAATGAGCGGCGGGTGTCAACGGACATGTGTCTGTTGACAGTCACCTGCTGATATATTTACATAGTTACATAATTAGTCTGGTTGAAAAAAGTCCATCCAGTTCAACCAATAAAAGGGGAAAAAAATAAAATAAAACAAAAAAAATTTGATCTGCTAAACAGATGGATGGGGATCCGTTGCCCATCTATCTAGTGGATCGCATTGGATCAAATTGGATGTCAGTTGGGTGTTAGCAGATAGGCAGACCGTTTACATCTGACTGCCCATAGAGGAGAGTGGGGGGTGTCTGTGTCCACTCTGCATAAGCAGACACAGACCAGCCATCCACCTGCTCAGTGGGTAGGGGCAGACTGTCAACTTTCGGCCCTGGGGGCAAGTACAAACCAGAGGCCCATGGTGCAGTGACTCAGCCCCCCTCCCACTCTCCCTCTTTCTGTCCTCCTCCCGACCCCATTCAAGGCTGAAGCTCTGCTCCAGGTACTCTATACTCACTGGCTGAATCTGGGTTCCCGACCTGGCCAGCAGGGGGCAGTTGGGGGGAGCTGGGACAGCTCGGTTTGGGCTGGCTGGGGAGGAGAGTCTCCAGTGGGGCATGGAACCGGCTTCTGCTCAGACACAGCTTACACCATCCATGCTGGGGAACGAGGTCTGCGCTCTGTCTTTGTCTTCAACCCGCACTCAGTAGATCAGTGGCGGGGACTTTTTACTTCTCTTCACCAGGAATCCTTTAGACATATCTGTGGCAAAAGCAGTGCAGCCTTTTTATGGGGTATCAGAGTGGCCCAGGGGGCAATTTCCCCCCTGCCCCAGTCCTCCCCTGTCAGCGGGGATTTCCCACTGAACAGGCCGACTCCAATGGAGCCCACCCCGTGTAAAAGAGCCAAATCAGTGTAAAACGTAGCTTCCTGTAGTAAAGATTGGTCACTGCTGCTCTCTCTCCTTGTGCAGAGTGACTGGTCTTGTCTCTGACTCTTCCTGTAGTGGGTGGGGGCCTCCTGGGCCCCTCCCACAGTCCCGCTCTCTGTGCAGGCTATGGACAGCACAGTGATGATGTCACTGGTACTTTTACAAGGCAATATGATGCACAAAAGCAAATTTATATTCATCTTGGCTGCTGAGAAAAACATTTTGATAGTTTTTGTACCTAGAGTTTAGCTTTATCATTTTTGTATTTTACCAAAAGCAAAAAGGCAAGCTTTGGTGGGTGTGGGACTTTAACATTTCTGCCTCATTGTAGGATGCTTTAAGGAAGCCTGTATTCAGGTTCTCTGATCATTTAAACCCTTGGTGCCTAGCCCATGACCCTAGGGCACTTACTGTGTACCCCTGGGGCCCCCTGCAGGCAGTAGTCTGGTATTTCCTTACCTAATCGCTCACCAGCGAAGAAAAAAAAAATCTTCTTTAGCCTGGTTTCTAGTAGATAAATGAATTGGTTTATTTCTATCTTGCCACGGTACGTTTTCTGTGCTGTCCATTCATTTTATCATTCAATGTGTTTTTCTCTCTGATCTTTCCTGATTGATCCTGCTGAGAGAAATATCAAATGTGGCACAAGAAACTTTTAAGAGGACTGTAGAGAGCACAAATGTGGAAGCCTTGATTTGTAAAGGGACTTTTACCTTGTTGTTGCCGATGGCATTTTTCTTATTTTTTTCGTGTGTCACAGTATACAGTTTTCATAAGGAATTTTTTTTTTTGCAATCTGTTGCAAGGTTTCTTACCTGGAGATCCTGCCAGTAACAATACTTCCTGCCGCAGGCTCACAGCGTTTAGCCACTGCCTCCCGATAACTGCTCGTTCCACGTTGGGTTGCATTCAGAGCCTCAGAGGGCATTTGACCCTTTATTATTTATTTATTTATTTATTTTTTTCGATTTTTTTGCACATGTTAAAATGCACATTTTGACAGAATATTTAAAGGTTAACTTCACTTTCGTGGGAGGAAAAAAAAAAAAGCAAAAAAAAAAAAAAAAAAAAAAGAAATGATATAGCATAAACGTTTCACAAACAAGTCATGAATGTTATTAAAAATGACCTTTCCTTTTCAATCTGCAGCTCTGTAATTTGCTGTAAAATGCAATGCAATATGGCTGCCTGGAGCTGTTCTGTACACAGAATGTATACTGACCACACCCAAGAAATGTAATTTCCTGCTTGTATGATTGGCTTACTGATTTTCCCAGAAGTCTGCACTAAGTTACAAGTCAGATTTTGATCATCCCCTGCAACAAAAATGGCATTTTTGGTGAGATACCCCCAAAAAGAAATCACATCTAAAGGGATGTAGCCTAGGGAGAATGCATTAAAAATTGCGTTTTGATGCATTTTTTTAGTCAAATGGCCTATGAAAAACACCATAAGTAAGGAAAAATTGCGTCGGAACGCAGCAAGAACATATCAAAATCAGAATGCACCCGCGTTGCGTTTTTGATGCATATTTTGTGAGTCAAATGACCTATGAAAAACACCATAAGCAAGGTAAAATCACGCCAAAAATCGCTGTATAGTTACATCAAAAATGGTGTAAAATTCGCAGCAATATCGCGGGCATTTACAGCAGCCATTATCGGCACTTCTTTTTCTTTTGGCACAAGGCTGAAAACCTTATTTTAGGCCGATAATTTTCTGCGCCCGAAGGTTTGGTGCATCGCTATTAAATAGATAGGAAAGTATATCATACTTGTTTTAAACTTTTTTCTCTACATTTCTTCAGTTGCTTCCTGGTTTCCAGGCCTAGGCAAATGATTGTCATATATCCCAGGAATCTTCAGGAGAGGAGGAGGGGCTTTCTTAGCTGAGAATACCCTCCTGTCTGCATGCCTGAGCTAAGGGCAGATAGATTCCAGGAAGTAACTTCTACATTAATCTTCTGCCCTTACTCAAGATGGCCGCAGCTAGAAATGCTATTTGTGTATTTTACAAAGGGATTTCTCATCACAATAAGGCATGGAGACATGGATGAATGGGGGAGTTTGCTTTGAATATAAAAAATGAATTTAATAGTAGTTCTGCTTTAATTGCTATCACAAGGGGATTGATAGGAGAATGAAACATACTGGCTGAAATGAGCAGGTTGCAGATTCAGCCAAGGAGTTCTCCATATGTGTGACGGCTGATTACCAGGAAGGGCTGTTTTTTTCTGATATCGTGTTTTTTTTTTTTCTCATAATGTGATCAGTACTCCTCCTGGGCTTTTCTACACAGACATCAGACTCTGAAGCAAGTTAGATTCAACCACGAGAAAGCATGCTTTTAGGTCCTTCCAGGAAAAATGGATTGCTTTGGAGCCACGTTTACCTTCCATTCACATTGCATGCCCAGTGATTTGTATAGAAGGATGGGATCAGATTAAACACAGCAGAATAGGGTATGCTACATGTCTACAAATAAAATACAAATGTAGCACTGCCCCCATAGGGACTGCTTGATATTCACTCTGTGGGTTCCCCCTGGTTACCAGCACCCAGCCATAAATAAAGACAAGTCCTTGATTCTCCTTGGCTCACACTCCAATAATCAGTTCAGGGGTATTTGGTTGTTTTGTGGTTTATTATAAAATGGGGATAGGTGAAGGAAATAGTGGGATACTCCAACTTTAACTATTCACAGTGATTGAGGACTCCTATCTTCTCTGCCTTACAATAGATTTGGAACAGCCAGGCTGTTGATTCATCCTGCCACTTTGGATGAATGTGGATTAAGCCTCTTACCCTTAAGATGACTTGGTGAACAACTAGTTATCTTCAGGACACTCACCCTAGTATCCTCTCTCTCTTCCTCAGCTGACACCCGTCCACTGACTATCCTACTAGCAGGGGTGGCCCCCTCAGGTCAGGCCCCTTGACATGAGTCCCTGTACTCACAATACTGCAGTCCCAGGGTCTCCCCTCTCAGTCAGCTCTCCTGGACCTCTGGGTTCAGCTCCTCTCAATCGCTCCTCTGGCCCTTAGGATGACTTTCTGCGACCGCATGGCACCTCTACAGAGGAGGAGGCAGCCACCCCCTCCCTCCGTGTCTCCGCTCTTTAGCCAAAGACCCCGCAGCACATGTGCTCCTGGCTTTTCCCAGAATGCACAGAGGCGACCTGCCCTCTGCCAATCATTAGGACTGTATCAAAAGCCCATGCACCCATTCATCAGGTTTCCTCCCACTGTCCAACATGCCTCCCTATTGGACCAGCGTGAAACACTCTCTAGACTGAATGAATCATGTAATGAGCACAATGAGCAGACCTCACTAACAGATCCTGCTCTCTGGTAGGCAGAGAACAATATAGATTTACCTGCAGCTCTTCTGGTAAGTAGACAGAGCTCAAAAATATACTCTCTCACTAGCACCTACCTAGGAGGATGCTACACAAAGAAAATAAAGTTGCAAGGCAAATGCAACAAATAAAACTGAACACCAGGCCAGCAACTAAACCCACGGATAAAGTCAGAGGCGTAACTAGAACCTTCAGAGCACCGGTACAAGAAACCATGAAGGGCCCCCCCGAACCCCTGGCCAGGGCCCTTCCCTTCAAGTCTGGGGCTCTTCCCACTGATCCTGGGGCCCTTTACTCTTGTAGCAGGACCCTTTATTACGGTCCCGCAGTGGGACCCTTTCACACGTTCTGCAGTGAGCCCCCTTCCTGCCATCTTGGGGCCTCCCCACGGTGGTGGAATGCCAGGGCCCGGTCGCAAGTGTGACCTTTGCGATTCTGGAAGTTCACCCACTGGTGTCAGTAGTTTTTATTTTTTGGTATTTTAATTGTATTATTTTTTATCATTTTTTTTTATTTTTTTACAATGTCACTGACTATGACTCTGTCCATTCAGAAAAGGAAGGAGCTGGTAAATTACATATTTACCGACCCCTTCCTGGTTCTCTATTGTGACACATCCTCTGCAGCAGCCAGCAGGAGAGGGGAGGGAGCACAGTGTGGGGGGGGGAGGGGGCAGCACAGTAGGGGGGGACCAGGGGAGCACACAGGGGCCCAGAGACAGAAGAACAACTAAACTGGATAGGAGGAGTGGCTGGGGACGCATACAGAGGAACCAATCACCTCCATTTTCCTCCTGCAGCTACAGGAGGAGAAAGGAGGACAGTGATTTCTCTACATGCTGCCCCGCCGCCCCTCCTATCCAGGTGTACAGGGGTGCCGCAAAGGCCCCCTGGAGCATGGGGCCCGGTTGCTATTGCAACTCCTGTAGTTAAGCCCCTGGATAAATTAATATAATGTAAAGTAATGAAGTAAAATCCAGTTGAGCTGCGATTTTACCACCACCCAAACTACTACACTCTTTAGCTGCAGAGGCAGCAGCCAGGTTGTACAAATGCTGCACAGCCATGGCAGGAATTATGCCTCCTGTTACTTTCAGGTGCCATAGCGCCCACTGAACACAACCTGTAGCTGTGAATGTGGCTGCTCTGCAATCACAGGAAATGCATGTTGTTGCAGCTTGCTAGTGCTGCAAACAAGGGGTTAAAGCAAGCGGTGAGGAGGCAATACAACTGCCGTCTGTTAAATGCTCCTTAAAAAAACGATTTGATGGCAGATCTGAAAGCATCCCTTAACAGCCCTAGAAACTTTCTCCCAGTACATGGGGCCTTATGTATGAAAAGGGAGTCTTGGTATCTGTAGCAGCCAATCAGCTTCCAGCTGTCATGTCTGCAGTTCAAACTTGAAAATGGTGAAGGACTCTGATTGGTTGTTATGGGCAGCAAAACTTATTTTCATACATAAGCTCTGAAAAACTTAATTAGAATGTGCAGCAAATTTTCTTGATAAATGATCCCCATCAAATGCAGGGCACACAATTAACACTCTCCTTCCATCTGTGCACATGTAAGCCAAACACACTATTGATTTATAGATTTCTCCCCCTTGCTATGCTTTCCCTTAGAATATCTCTCCAACCTCACCGATCTGTTCCCCCCTCCTCTTTTTCCACCCTTTGTGTAAGAAATGCGCTCAAAATAATCCGACTGCTCGGTCTTTGTTCACCGTTGTTCTGTGTTCCTCTTCTCTGAGCTCCCACGCTAATGGCGATAGGTGCGCATGTCCAGAGGAATTCTGGGAAGATTGTTTTCACTTCCTGCTGGATTTATTACTCATTTCTTTTACATAGCAGCTATTGAATAGACAATGACATGAAAGTGACACAACATGACATGAAAAGTGACACTACATGACATGAAAATTGACACTACATCACACTACATGACATGACAAGGGACACTACATGACGTGACAAGGGACAATACATGACATTACATGACGTGACTGGGACACTACATGACATGACAAGGGACACTACATGACACTACATGACATGACTGGGACATTACATGACACTACATGACACTACATGACGTGACAAGTGACACTACATGACACTACATGCCATGACTGGGACACTACATGACACTACATGATGTGACAAGTGACACTACAAGATACTACATGACATAACAAGGGACACTACATGACGTGACAAGTGACAATACATGACATGACAGGGGACACTACATGACACTACATGATGTGACAAGTGACACTACATGATACTACATGACATGACAAGGGACACTACATGACGTGACAAGTGACACTACATGACATGACAAGGGACACTACATGACAATACATGACATGACAGGGGACACTACATGACACTACATGATCTGACAAGTGACACTACATGACACTACATGATACTACATGAAACGACAAGTGACACTACATGATACTACATGACACGACAAGTGATACTACATGATACTACATGACATGACAAGTGACACTACATTCTCAAAAAGAAAGTGACCGCACTCCAAAGTGAAATAAAACATGAGTATATTTATTCCACACCAAAAATAGGCATCAAAAATTCCACACTGAGATAAATAGGACAGCAGGTAGACGCGTTTCACGACTAAAGATGTCGTTTACTCATTGCTCATTAGTAATGAGTAAAGGACATCTTTAGTCGTGAAACGCGTCTACCTGCTGTCCTATTTATCTCAGTGTGGAATTTTTGATGCCTATTTTTGGTGTGGAATAAATATACTCATGTTTGATTTCACTTCAGAGTGCGGTCACTTTCTTTTTGAGAATACAGCATTTGGATTACAGATCCGACCAGCACCTGACAGTATCTCACCTGGAGCGGTCTTTTTTCTACCTGGACTCTACACAAGTGACACTACATGACATGACAAGGGACATGAAGTGACAAGGGACACTACATGAAGTGACAAGTGACACTGCATGACAAGTGACACTACATTACATGGCATTGCATGACATAACAAGGGACACTACATGACATGACAATTGACACTAAATGACGTGACAAGTGAAAGACACTACATCACACTACATGGCATGACAAGTGACACTACATGACATGACATAACAAGTGACACTACACGACATAACAAGTGACACTACATGACATAACAAGTGACACTGCATGACACTACATGACATTTCAAGGAACACTACATGACATGACAAGTGACTCTACATGACAAGTGACACTACATGACATGAAAGTGACACTGAAACACACTACATGACATGACAAGTGACACTACATGACAAAACAAGTGATACTACATAACATGACAAGGGACACTACATGCCACTACATGACATGACAAGTGACGCTACATGACATGACAAGTGACACTACAACACACTACATGACATGACAAGTGACACTACATGTCATAACAAGTGACATTACATTACATGAAAGTGGCAATACATGACACTACTTGATGCAACAAGTGACACTACATGAAATGACAAGTGAGTGACACTACCTGACATAACAAGTAACACAACATGACATCATAAGGGACACTGCATTACACTACATGACATGACAAGTGACACTACTTGCCTTGACAAATGACACTACAACACACTACATGACATGACAAGTGACACTATATCACATTACATGACAAGTGACACTACATGATGCAACACGTGACACTACATAGCACTGCATAAAATGACAAGTGACACTACATGACATAAGTGTCCTTAAATCTGAACTCCAGCCTTTCCTTCAGTCTTGCACAGTTGTACAGGCTCCTCTCCTGAACTGATATTGCTTACTCTGATTTCACTGCACGCTGTGAGCTTCTCTAACTTCCCTTTCCTAAAAGGCCTCTTGGCTGGAGTTAGGCCTCAAAAGCCTCTTCACATTTATGCTTTGTGGTAACACGTGTACTGTGGTGTGTATCAGTGCCATTCATTTTGAAAAGTCCCTGAATAACTAGTAGTGTCTGTTTACATGTGGAGACCGGCATGTATCCTCAATGGATGAAAACCAGTCACTGCTAGGACAGACAATTGTTTTCTATGTGCCTTGTTTGAAGTGAAATGCGGCCCGGAGCTGCTGTGCAGCGATCTGCGATGAAATGCTGCACTGGAAGACACCACAACACACCACACTGCTGTACAGTGACAGGAATAAAATGTCACTTAATACACAATAGGTTATAAAAAAAAAAAGTTCACTGCAGCCATGCAGCCTGCGCATTAACCTGCTGCAGTTTAGTCTGTAGGCAGTGTGAACTGGCCGTTATAGTAAGGGGTAACCCACCTACCATACATTGCACAAAAAAAAATAAAATAAAATAGGGTGCATCATAGGTGTGGCTTTACTTCAGAATGTGACTATTTCATAAATTATCTTTTCTTCAGTTGACTAATGATACTTAACAATTGATGCATTTTTTTTTAAAGTGGAACTTTAGTCAGGAAATTGAGTCCTGCTAGATCAGTTCAAGCTGGCCCCTTTAGCATGTATAGCTATGTAAAACATAAAAGATCACACTGCTCATACTGTTTAAAATGCAGTAATACACTTGTCTCATATTGCTCTGCACATGCTCAGTTGCTTTCTATTTTTGTCACTGTGCCGAAATTCCAAACCACTAGAGGCGATTTGCTGACCACTTGAAAATATACTGCTGCTCAGGGCTTCAACAAAATGGCGGCCTCCAGGAAGAAAAAACCAGAGCAATGCTGGAGGCAATTTACAACACAGTCATTTTGGTAGCATAATTAGTAATGTGGAATGTATGTTCCTTGCTAAAGAACATTATATTTTATCAAGTTGTTATGGGTAAAGTTCCTCTTTAAGGAACTGTTTTCTAACCAAAACAATATTTTCTATTGGCAACGCCGATAACTCATTATAGCATATGACAAATTTTGTCAGAGTTTTAAAAAGCTGGAAGGGATGCTTATACACAGAATAACTGATCTCCTTAACCATAAATATAATTGGGAATCATGCTGTGTCTGCTATCATCATTGCAATCTAAAACGTGACGTGATCAATAATTTGTGCGACTTACACAGGCATAATACATGTTTTAAATGGAGGGGAGCTAGAGGAGAAAATTTCCTGAATTTTTTTAGATTGTTTGTTTTTGTTCTTTTATGTTTCCGTTCCACTTTTTTTTTTCTTTTTTTCGCTCTCCATTTTTATTTTTTACTTTAATGTAGCAATTTCATGTTTTTTTTTTTTTTTTTTACTTTTTATGGATTGGGTAATAACTTTGTGGTGCAATGCGCAAAGCAGAAGGCAATTATTTTGCCGGTTGTTATAGGCAGGCTGCGTTTTTATGTTGGCAGCTGTGAGAAGGAAAAAATGGGATGAGGGAGTGGCTGACGGCGCGGCCTATTGACGCTGTGCACTGTCCTCGGCATTGTGCGGGCCCATCCTCCGTATTGTAGTTGCTTTATAAAGGAGACATTTGCTCTTACACGCTTTATCAAATGTTACATGTGTGTTTGTTTTGAGTGGGAGAAAAAGAAGCATAGCGTGCCGTACAAAAGCTTTTATTCTTGAGAAGAGAAATGAAAAAAAAGAAAAGAAAAGTAGGTACAGTGGCTTTCAGGATGTCGCTTGCCCCATGGGTTTGGATTGTAGTACAAACGTCTGTCACGCTTGTACGCATTCGTGATTTTCTACCACTCGCAGCTTTCTGTTATGTTTTCATTTTCAAGAACAGTCTGTCTTTAGGTGAGATTTCTATTCATACAGACAATACATATGCAATGGGACATTGTTCATAGCGTGTTGTGTGGATTGAATAGCCTGTAAAACTGAAAGAGAATACAGTTTAAATATTAATGAACTATTTTATGTTATTTTGTTTTTCGGTTTTTATATTTCATTTATTTTTTTAGAGCAATTCAATTCCTCTCTACATTGCTCTAAAATTAGGGCCCATTCACACCAAATGCACTGGGCAGTCTTGCCTAATGAATTCCTAATGCATGGATGAGGCAATTTGCCTTGAGTTCTATGAATTCTGTTCATAACACTGCGCTGAAAGAAAAAGTAGGACGTTACCTGTTCAAAATGCACATGTAGGGATCCACTGTCCTGGCCTTTCGGCTGCTAGTATCACACTGTAATGTTTAATTATACATGTGACTTCCTGACTCTGGGGTTGTTGGGAAAAGATCCTAGAAAATCCTAGAAAAAAGAAGTGGAGAGACAAAGTCTCAGCCACATGTTCTGTACATGCTACTAATACCACATCAGAAGAGACAATCATTGCCAAATAACTAGGACTGCGTTCCAAGCTGGTTGGGTAATGGAATGGAGGGCCTCCTCATCAATGCAAATCTTGTCTTGTCTTGTCTTCAGATCTCTAACACAAAGTCAGACTTTGCATCATTCTCAGGGGCCTCCGCAATGGGACTATGCTGCAAAATCCATCTGGAAGTATCTCTATCAATAACTTTATATACCCAGGTATACAATATGTGCACAATTCCACCAGGACTCCTATCAGGCCCTTTGCTGATAATATTTGTTTGTACATTGAATGTATGTATTGTTAATGATCTTTTCTTTTATAAAGACTGTATTATTTTTATACTAATGTGCATCTATATACTTATGGTTAATTGTATATGCTGGTTGCATTAGTTCCTTTGGTCCCAATTACTTTGTTTAGATGACTGGTTAATTTCCCAGGAGGGGAAGCCGTAGCTTGGCCCAAACAAACTTGTTAAAGTTAGAGTAAAGGTGGAGATCAGCTTTAAACTCATCATGGGAAAACAATCTGCTGCTCATGATCTCACCAGACGAGTGGAATATATGCACTACCACCAAATCCTAGACACAAAACACTGCTGCCCTGGATGCAAACTATAAAGTCCTAACCCAATGCTACTTGGTTAACCCTAGAATTTCGAAATTTGTTCCATCCCTTTTTTGCCATGGCAGGGGATTAGGTACTTATCTGCACAAGTGGTGGTCTTGCCCTATAGCATGTTCTTATTGGATGGAGATTTTTCTAATTATATCTACTTTGTTCTTGAAACGAATCACCCCTGATCCTCATGTGACTCTTCTGAACCTCCGCCCAGAGGGTGATACATTGACTCAGTTCAAGGTATTATTGCAGGTGACTATGGTCTACAAAACAGAAAATAGTGAAAGTTTGGAAATCCCCCCACTCAATGTAGTTTAGACTAAGAATAGGGTTCCGCAAGCTCCGGCCAATTCTAAAGTTGAAGCAATCTTATTAGATAGAGCCACTAAGTATGCAAAAATCTGGCAGCCATGGGTGGACCACTATCCACACCTTGACCACCTCCACACTTTGACACATCTTTACTGCTCTCATGCTAATACATTTTTGTCCCTGACTCCATTCTGCCCTTTTAATCCCACTACCCAGCAGACCAACAGGACTCTTCTCCCCTTACCCCTCTATCCTTCCCTCCTCTTTTCTCTTCCCCTTCTCTCTTAGTTGCCCAACCTTAGGCAGCCTGGGTTTCTCAGACTGCTGCTCACTTGCTTCTCAGCATTTAGATATGCTCGAACTTGCTCTTGACATTCCTATCTTCTGGTATATTGTTGATTGCTGTAGCCCCCAGAAGTGATCGGGTGAAAAAACCCACTAGGCTGGTTAGCAAAGTAGCACACCACTCAAAGTAGTCACCCTTATGTATTCCACCTCCACTGCACAAACAAAGGGTGCTGGCCTTGCACGTAGCAGATGATCTGGTATGAAGAAATGTCTGGATGACCGCACTCCAATAAAATCACCTTTATTGAGTCTAAAACATTCGACACTTCATACAGCAAACGCATTTCACACCATACTTGGTGCCCTAATCATAGCGGTCTACTGTGTTAACTGTAACCCAATAGGCTGGTTGTACTACAGTCAATTCATGGATCAACTTCAGTACAACCAGCCTGCTTATAGGGAGGAACCGCCTGAATTTTCGATCTGTTTATGGCCGACATTAGTCTAAGTTTCCCATTATCAGTTTCCTTGTTCCTTGTTATCTTGTAATGTCTCGATTGTTGTATTGTTTCTGGGTCACTAGCTGAAAAACTGGCTGTAATCTTCGAATCCCGAGTTCCTTGTTACTGATGCGATTTAATAAACATATTGAACAAGAAAACAATCTGTTGCTTTTACCTGGCTTACAGTTGGATGGTGCAAATATTACATATGCTGCCAGTGCCTTTGAGGCTTATTCAGTAGCACCCTATATTAACCCATAGGAACTTATTGAGATTTCAGTTTACTCTTGATAGATCACTTGGGATGGTTTCTGAATAATTATTATGGGTGACTGCTTATTGCAGGGTTTTACTGGAAAGTACTGTATGTAAAATGGTGCTGTATTTTAGTGCCAGCAAAAGAGACATGACATTGCTATACCTTTTGATTGGCTTTCTTTCAGGTATATGCTAGATTTTCCAGTAATTGGGCTGTAACAACTCTGCATTCTAACAAGTATTTTTTAAGATTTATATTCTGTCATTTGAAAATTGAGTGAATTACAAGCAAAACGTGTTGCAGTAATATATATACAGTATATATATATATATACATATATACACATGTATATCTAGGTTCCGCAACGTCTTACTTGGGAACACTTTTTTTTTTTTTACCAGAAGCTATTTTTAGCTGCATTACATTTATGTCAGTGTCACTGAACATTACTGCACATTTTGAGAGAAAGGAGCAGTGTATTGAGGAAAGTGCAGCTGCGATGGGGCGCTTTATGTCAGTGGCTTAAAGTGGAACTAGAGGTAAACCACTACAAATTAATCAGAATAGGTAATCGTCCCAACGATCAGACAGGGAGTAACTATAACTTGCAATTTTTAATAATGCAAAACCAGGCCAGGACAGCAAAAAGCATGCATAGGCTGCAGAATAATAAGAAAACAGGTTATGAAAGCTGCATAAACATGGACTTTTTCACAGCAACGTCTCCATGACTCAATCAGGGTAGCATGTGGCTGCATAGCATAGTGTCTATAAAAGTGTTTAGCAAGATAGAATCTAGCTGAGAATCACAACTTCAATAAAACAGTTCAGAACACAACCTGCTACTTGTACTTATCCTCTTAAACACCATCCCTCTCAATGAAGAAGGGTCGCTGTGGAAACACAAGCAATCATCTGTTTTAAGGACACTGGGGGCCACCCTACTGGAACTGCAGTACTCTGGTAGAAATTGGGGAGGTGCTCCCCACCAATAGCTGGGTCTTTTGGAGAAGCTGCATGCTTTTAGACTCTGGTCTGGCTGCCCGCACGCTGGTTTTGACAGTGGAGGGCCCTCACCTGGCTGCAGATCATGTGCAGCCTCACTGAGTTTCTGAAGGAGGTAAGCTAATAAATGTACCTTCCCTGGGTATGTCCAGAAACACAGGAGATGTGGGGAAAAGGGAGTTAAAATGGCCTGCACCTGGATCTTATCATGGTGAATAAATGGACAGTCCACTACACAAATACATAATGAAACACTGCTTGTATTCAAGAGGTCACTTGTAGTCAACTGTCTAACTACATTCTATTTTTCAAGTTCTGAATATGCAATTTGAGGTCAGGCAGTTGACATGGCACCAGTAGAACTAAATAGGGAGGCAAATATAAACCGAAATAGATATAATAGATATAATCATTTAGGACTGGATATTCAAATGCCTGCATTAGCTAAATCATGACTAGTTCTGTTTATGCACATACCTTACCCATTATTCAATTGTCCAATGCCTCAGTGTGCAATCTGCTGACAGCTGAATGAAGTGGGCGTTAGTATAATTTGAGGGTTTGACTTAAAGTGGTTGTAAACCTCAGAAATGAAATAAGAAAAAAGAATATCCTTCTATAGTGTGTACTTATCTCAATAAAAGGACTAAGTTGCATTTCTGTCTGCTGCTTTGTTTCTCTGCTATCAGCATGAATCACTTCTGGCAATTTTTCCTGACACCAAGAGAAAAAAGGTGACAGGGGTGGGACCTCCAGCTGATTGACAGCCTCAGCTTTATTCCTGTATGCTGTGTAAAGTAGGGTGTGTCCCTTCCCTCCAATCAGCTATCAGAGCTCTCATCACTGAGCTTTGTAGAGTGTAACTCTCCACCCCTTTTTTCTGAACTCTCAAACAAGCTTATAAATTCATCACTTTGAATGTAGAGAAGAGAAGACAGCAGATAAACAGATACAACTTATATAGGAGGATTTGTTTAATTTCTGTGTATCCCCAGAGGCCAGTCACTTCACTGGGTATATGTAAGGGTTTACGACCACTTTAAACTTGACTTAGAGTAAAGCGTTTGTTAACCCAAAAAAAAAGATCCTGTTCCCTAAAAACATGATTTACAGCACAGTGCTTGTGGTGTGTCATTTGACCCCCCTCCCGTATCACCTAAAAAGACCTGGCTGATCCTGCCAGTTTCTACCCTCCCCTCTGTAAACTGACCACGGTATATCTATGGCTGTGGAGCCCTGACACCGTGGTCAGTGTACGTGCCTCTGTCATCCGCAGCTCTCTGTCCTCTTCTGTGCTCCTCTCCTCCCTCCTTCCCTGCCTGTCTGCTCTGTGTCAGAGCCGGCCCCCTCCCCTCCTGCTGCTATTATAACTTTTCTTGTCCTATATAATCCTTTCTGTTCCCTGATGACAAATACTCCTTTCTTTGTGTTTTTTTAAAAAAATGCCACTTTCACCATATTTCAGAGTGGCTCCTAGCAATCATGTGACCGGCCGGCTCTCTCTCTCTTCTCTCCTACTCTCGCCCTGCCTGACATCAGCAAGGGAATCTCGGCCCCTGCCTGTCAGACGGGGAGAGGAAAGAGCCGGCCTGTCATGTGATCGCCAGGAGATGCTCTAATATAGGGTAAAGGCGGTATTTTTTTTATAAAATACAGGGACAGGAGCACTTATCATCAGGAAACAGAGAGGATTATATAAAGTTGACAAAGTGGGTTAACAACCACTTTAAAGTCAGAGCCCTTTCTGCAGTCTGGTCCTAGGATCTCAGAAATTCCAACTGAGGGACACATGGATTGATTAGAAGAAAAGGATTGGAAAGCTGAGCCTGAACTTTAGCATTAGTCTTTTTTAGGGGGGGGGGGGGGGGGTTAGGCTAGGTCAGGTTTTCTTTAAAGCTTTTTTTGGTCCACTATGTCCTCATATTCTTCATCCATCTCCATGTTCACACTACAGAGCTAGGCATGACAAACTCAACTGTCATTCCGCATCTCAGAACATCACAGTAAATGACTCCAAAGGCTTCCACAACCTAGCCTCCGTACAGCTACTGTATGTATGGTGACTGGTGGAGCATACAGGGAATGGTTGAGCAGATTAGCCTTCCAAACATCCTATTCAGGGCTGCTGTTAGAAATCATGGGGTCCCGTACAGCCTAGCTGACAGGAACAGTGAACCAAGCCTAACATGTAGCTCAAGCTGCATGAACAAACCTCTCATTCATGCAATCAGAATACCTGTGAAAATTATGTTTTTTTATATCATTTTTTTATAGATTTCATTTGTTTTTTTTTTTTTTTTTACATTTTTGAACAGCCCGTTGGGGGTTGGTGAAATATCATGGGTCTAAACAGACACCCAACATCTAACTTTTGAGACAGAGAAAGATATTGAGGACACAGATTCCTCAATCCTTTCTCTGCAGCCTCAGCTGGAGAATAAATGAACAGGAAGTGCTCTGTACAGAGGCTTCCTGTTCATTCACACACTGAAACATTGTAAACACAGGGAGGGCCACAGGGAGATTGGTTCCAGTAACTGCGCCCACTCCTGCTGCTCTGGGCCCACCTGTTGAACTTATGGGGCCTAGGCCAAATATAGAAGGGCGGGTGCCACCCCCTTACCAGTGGCCCTAACCCTATCACCTTCAAAATGGGTTTATACTGTGCTTACATAGCTGTATGTCTGCAGTTGGAGAACTAATGCACTGCTCCCTTTGACTGCTAGTCTCAGGAAATTTAGAGGGAGATCTGGTTGGTGGCTCTTAAGAACCAAGAGGGTCACCTCTACACAGTGCAGAACAAGGGTTGGTAAGTCAGTAATGGAGGAAAGATCCACTGCATGGAGAACACAGTCAATATTGGTGACTAGTCCTTTTCCCTCTGCTTTTTTAAATTTGTTTGGGCATAGTGTCCATCTTTAATCAGTACAGAAGACAGAGGAAAATATTAGCATTCCAAAATCCTATACCGTCCTGATACCCAAAAAAACAAAACAAAAACAAAGGCATGTCTTGCTCTTCAGTAAATAAACTCCCAAACACCTTCTGAAGCTCAATAGCAGCTCCCCAGCTGGAGTTGAAACCTGGAAATGTTAGTGGTGTCATATAAGTATGGCAAAATACTTTATTTGGTGGCCGCCACCATTATTCTCTTAATAAAAGTGTAATGCAGCTGTCTGAGAATTCCATCTAAAATCCATTGCCTCCTTATAGAAAATCTCTTGGTCTACTTTATTCCAGGACTAGTGGTCATTGCCGTCCCCATTGGCGGCACTCAAAGTGATGGATGGGCCCTGAGTTACTCCATATTGTGCTCCTAAAAGCTCAGTCTCTGGACTGGTATTTAAAACACATTAGACATAAATTATAAAACAATAGAATAATGGGCAGATCCACTGTATTGCATTCAGTCATAAATGTCATCACGCTACACAGGAAAGCACTTGCTCTTTATAGCTCTTCCCATAAATGTGGTTATGTGAAGCATAAAGCACCTGCCCAGTTTTATGTTATGCGGAAGTAGAAGACGACCGAAGACAAGCTGCATAGGAGATGAGGTCCTGCAGTATTTGTAATGAATTTGGTCTGCAATAACATAAAGGAAAGAAAAAAAAAAAAAAACCCTGTAATTTAAAGGGTAAGTAAAGGCAAAACATGTTTTATTTTTTAACCACTTGCCGACCGCCGCACGACTATCTACGTCGGCGGTCAGCCCCTCACAGGCAAACTAACGTAGGGCTACGTTGTTTGCTTGTGAGGGTCTAGGGAGCGAGCGCGCGCCCCCCGGGGCGCGCTCCCGCTCCCGCGCGGTCACGGACCCCCCCGCGCGTGTGACCAGCGGACCCGATGTCCGCCGGTCACTCGGCGATCGGCGGGGGAGAGGGAGAATGTCAGGCAGCTTGTGTAAACAAACTGCCTGTCATTCTCCTCGCTGCAAAGACACTGATAAAACGGATCTGGTATGTAGATCCGTTGATCAGTGTCCTTACAGCTAGAGCCACAGCCAATCACAGTAGAAACCACGCCCCTAGGGACACACACAGCCCCTCCCTTCCAAATAAAGTTAACCCCTTCACTACCAGTGTATTTTTACAGTAACAGTGCATATGTATAGCACTGATTACTGTAGAAATGTCACTGGTAACCCCAAAAGTGTCAAAAATGTCAGTCAAGGGTCCGATCTGTCCGCCGCAATGTCGCAGTACCGCAAAAAAAATCGCAGATCGCCGCCATTACGCGTTAAAAAAAAAACAACAAAAATGACAAAAATCTTTCCCTTTGTTAGTAAACGCGATAACTTTTGCGCAAACCAATAAAAATACGCTTTTTGCGATTTTTTTTACCAAACATAGGTAGCATAAAATAAATTGGCCGAAAATTTTTAAAAATTTTGATTTTTACATTTTTTTTGGGGGGAATTTCATATAAAAAAATGTGAAAAATATTGCTATTTTTGCAAAATTGACGCTCTTTTTTTGTTTATAGCGCGTGATCAAAAAATCGCACAGGTGATCAAATACCACCAAAAGAAAGCTCTGTTTGTGGGAAAAAAAGGACGTCAAATTCGTTTAGGTACAGCGTCGCACGACCGCGCAATTGTGCGTTAAATTCACGCAGTGCCGAATCGCAAAATACCCCCTGGTCGGAATGGGGGTAAAATCTTCCGGGGCTTAAGTGGTTAAGATATATCTAAAGGCAAAAGGAATTTTTAGTATTGGATAGAGTGGAGAGGGGTTGGGACACTGGTCAGGTTTGCATTTCTGTCTGTGCCCACATTAGGGAGATGCATGCGCTCTATTTGTCCTGTTTACCATTATCACCGAAAGGGAAACAAAATCCTAAATTTTGGGTTGTCACCAGAGCAGAAATAGAGGGGAAATCTTCCAATGGGAAGTTTTGGTTACGCTGGAGACACTCCAGGGTTGCCTAACTTTGGAGGGATTTCCACTCTCTTCCTGAAGTGAATAGAAATCTCCCCAATGGAATACAGAGGGCAAAAATAAAACTGACGAGGTTTATAAAAATACTGCCTTAAGCTGGGTACACACACACAGCTTTTTTTCCCTGCAACCCAGTGGGTCGAATTAAAAAAAAACAGAGATCACCATACTACCACAAGTTAATGTGATGATCTACTCCACTGTGCCTTTGTGTTCTGATAGGAGAACTGCCCCCCCCCACCAGAAGAAACTGATCAGCGCTGGCAACCATTGGCTTAGTACAGTGATGGCGAACCTTGGCACTCCAGATGTTTTGGAACTAAATTTCCCATGATGCTCATGCACTCTGCAGAGTAGTTGAGCATCATGGGAAATGTAGTTCCAAAACATCTGGAGTGCCAAGGTTCACCATCACTGGCTTGGTAGCTCTAAAAAAGTCCTTCCTGAGGTAACACCAAAATGTATCAATTTACTGGCTGCAGTTGCCATTCTCTGCGCCTTTCTGATTTTTACCATTAACAGAACGTCAGAACCCCCTGTGACAACATGAAACTAAATCCGAGAGGCCCACAGAGAAGGTTGCTTGGAACAAGGCAGGATTTTTGAAAGTTAAAAATGGCGGACAGTTTCACTTTAAAGGGTTAGTTCACATTTACAGAAAAAATGTAAAAGTGAACTAACACTAGACACCCTTACCACCCCCCCCCCCACACCAACCCTCACTGTACCTACCTCTGTGGTTGCCGAGCTGTCTGCGTCCCCTCCTGCAGCCGATATAGTGGTTGGTTGACTTGAAATCTCTTCACCACTCCACGCCCTCTTCTTTGTTGGCACTTTCAGGATGGACTAGATTAATTCTGATTGGTTAGTATCGTCTTTGTTGACTTATCCCGGAGGTAAGTATATTGAGGAGCGTGGGGGAATAAGGAGTGTGTCCAGTGTCACCTTTCCTTTTTTTTCTGTAAAAGTGACACAAACTAACACATGAAAGCTGAAATTTGTTGAATTATTATTATTATTTTTTTTTTTTAATCAGCACCGGGGACAGTATTTATGTGTGTTGTTGGCTGCTCTATTCTTTAAAATCTTCTGTCCTCTACTGCCCAGATACCCAGCAGGGATCTTCAGGTTCTACAGGGGTTGAAAGCCATTTCTGGGCGGCTAAAATATTATTCCTTCTAGTGGGGCTATGTCTGCATTGCAAGGGTTAATTGCTTGGTCTAGGGCACAGGTGTCAAACTGGCGGTCCTCCAGCTGTTGTGGAACTACCCATGAGGCATTGCAAGGCTTACCCTTACAAGCATGACTCCCACAGGCAAAGGCATGATGAGACTTCTAGTTCCGAAACAACTCAAGGGGGAAAAAAAGAGTAGATTTACTTACTCTATCCTCTGTTCCTCCTTTTTGCTAGACTAGTCCCCACAGTGTTTTTTTCCCCCACGCTCCAGCGGTATAGGGTCCCGACATTGCCAAGATCAAAGTAGGGACCATAGAGTTACATTGGACATGATGATGCTAAGGGACAGTCCACCGCTGGAGAGTGGGGGGAGCGCCACCTGCTGGGGGAACAGAGGATCAGGTAGGTAGGACTATTTCTCCTTTCCTCTGGACACAACAAGATATTAACCCACACTGCATGAGTTAATTTATTAGTTGCCTGGAGTTGGGCTTTAATATGGCTGGCTGCAGCTGTGACAGGCATTAGTCAAACATGCCGGCTATGCCTACTATTAGTTCCCACAACTAAAAGATCTCCATGAATGGAGGAAGCAGACTGTTCATTTATGGTGAGTTTTGGATGGCTTTGTATGTTTTTGACTTTTATATAGGCAATTGGAATCCAGTGAAGTGACTGTTAGAGAGGCGCGGCAGACGATGAACCTCACAGGAACTGTTGTAGAAGAGTTTAAAAATACATATCAAGATACCAATGACTGTTGGAATGCTTGTGAATTATGAAATGGTTAACAGAGAACAAAATGATTGTGTAGTTTCTTTTAACTTACGTAGTTACCATGTTCCTGAACAGTATGGATTATGCGGTGTACAAGGGGGCAGGGGGGCACCCAGGCATTCGTAAAAGCCCTTAGCTTGCAGTGTGTACAGCTCACTCCAGGCTTGATCAATACCCATCTCCTGATCTAGCCTTTGAAACATTTTCAGAATCTGGCCGCTCACATTAACCGCTGTCGCTGTTGAGTAATTGTCCCGCCAATAAAGAGCCATGACACCCCATCCCTTTTTTTTTAAATACAGTATGACTATTCCTGCTAGTCAGGCGAAATTAATCCGAGCGGCTAATATCTCGGGTTTTTTGGGCTGCAGGCCAGTCTTTTCAAGGCGGCTCGTGGAAGCAGATTATCGCTGCCTTCAGTGTTTGATGTTTTTTCGCTGCAAGCTGGCATAGTAATGAAATTTTTATTATTCCTTCATAGTTTATTGACTTGTCAGTACTACTTATCTTTCTAGTGAGGCTGAAGCCGCACCTTGGAGAAAAGGATCAGTTTTTTCCCCTTTCTGAGCATAAATGAGTTTTTGTAAGGATGTTTTGCTTTGATCTGGCATTTGGCATCAAGAAAGCGACCTGGGATATTGAAACCACCCATATTTAGACAGGGCTGAGGATCGTACTGGCTGAATGTTAAAGGCATGCTCCTCTCAAAATTGAAAGTCAAATCTTGGTATGTACATGGGGAGCACAGCCTAGATCCGGGGTCTCCAAACTACGGCACACTGCAAATATTTATCCAGCCCTCTAATGTAAGAGGGGACTCTGATGGGGACACTGTTGAAAAGGGAGACAGTGATTGTGATTCTTATGAAGAAAGGGCCTCTGATCTAAGATTCACTTTGATGTATGGGGGGACTCTGATTAAAAATCAAACCTTGAGATGTGTATGGGGAGCACAGCCTAGATCAGGGGTCTCCAAACTATGGTCCACTGAAATTTTTTATCTGGGCCTTTGATGCATAGGGGAACACTGATTGGGCACTGATATAAAGGGAAAAACTGATGGAGACTCATGTAGGAAGGGTCTCTGATCTAAAAGGAACTTTGATGTATGGGGGGAATCTGATGTATGAGGGAACTCTGACTGAAAAACAAACCTTGAGATGTACAGTACAAGAAGAGCACAGGATCAAAAGTCTCAAAAACTACGGCCCACTGCAAAATTTTATCCAGCCTCCTGGTGTAAGAGGGGACTTTGATGGGGACACTGATGTAAAGGGAGACACTGTTGGGGACTCCTATGTAGAAAGGGTCCCTGATCTAAGAGGCACTTTGATGGGTGTTCTGATGTATGGGGGGTCCCTGGTGTAAGAGGGACTTAATGGGGACTCTTATGTAAGGGGGCACTCTGATGTAAGAAGCACTTGGCAAACTCTGATATAAGAAGGGCTCTGATGGGCTCAAGTTTATTTGGAATCAATTTTTTTGTTTTACTGAAGGTTTTATTTCTGTTGTTCTAAGAGCCTGTTTGCACCACTCTCACACAGTGTGGTGCAATTTCAGCCCAGTCATTTGAATAGGCTAAAGTCACACTGCATCGCACCAGGACCGGGACAAGGGGATGGGCAGGAGGGGCGGCTGCCCTGGGCACTGTTGTATCATGTGAGGTTTGGGGGCATCCAGGGCTTAGACAAGGGGTGGGTAGGAGGGGAGGCTGCCCTGGGTGCAATAGTTTATTGCAGGGATGGGGGCACCCTGAACCTAACCCTATGGGAAAGGGGGGGGGGTAGTTTGGCATCTTTGCCCTGGGTGCTGGATGGCCTTGTCCCGGCACTGGATCACACTATAAGTTGTGCATACACTACTTTTCAAAAACACACTACACCAAATTACATGGTACTGTGGCGATATGCGATCTGGTACAGGAAAACACACTGTGATTGCCATCTGCATTTGGGGTGTCATCAGAAATATACTGACACCCACAGCAGATTGCACGCCCAGTGCATTTTGAACACAATGCGAGAAAAGTGCACAGAATGTGTTCTGGTGTAAACGGGCCCTCAATCATATCATGGTGAATAGAAAAAAAAAAACCACAGTAAAACTTATTAATTCATTTATTTTAATTCATTAATTTATATAACTCATTTTTTGGCCTGAGAATATTTGTAAAATATACGATGTGGCCCTCATATTGAAAAGTTTTGTCCTCTTTTCAAAACCTGAAAGGAAAAAGACGATTGCTTTTTACATGCCGAGTCTTGTGTTTTCTGCCAGACATCCTAGCACCCTTTTTAAAAATAATGGGAAAAAGAGAATACAAGCTGTAAATGTTGCTTATTGGATCTGCACCCTCTTACCTCTGCCCGAGGAGCAGGCCGCAGGTGCCTGATGGGAATTAAGGCCCTGTTTTCAGTCCCTCTGTGTCTTCTTATGCTTTGTGCTTTGTCTCCCAAAACACTTCCATTGGTATATTTGTGTGAGCTATTAGAGCAAGCAGCGAACACTTAAGTCCCTAAATGAGACACTGTTTCTACGTCTCCCTGTGGGAATCTGCTGACGTTATTGTGTTTGACAATCACTAAGGTGTTGCTCTGCCAGGGAATTAGGAGGGAACGAAGATTGATCAGTTGCCGTGATTTGATACAAATTGAGATGCCGGGTTTATAGAATATCAGGGGGTTGTTTCCAAATTAGCTCCATGGACCTCTGTGGGAATACAGCAATCAAAGCACAGAATTACTTTCTGGGAATTTAAAGAGCTGATTATTTTTAAAGAAAACCATTTTCTAAAATGGAACTGCATGTTCTTTGTGTTATGTAACAATTTAAAGAGACACTGACCAATTAGGGCTCATCTCTGCACTCTCCCTCCAACCTTCCTTAGTCGGAATTGGTGGTCCAAACCCTGTGTGAGCTCCATGTCGGATGGTGTCAGAGCTTTTGACTGTTTCCTGTAGCTTACATATCTGTGTCCACTTCTGCAGATTGGCCTCTGAGCCTCAAGCACTGCATCTTGGGAGGAAGGAGAGGAGGTGATATGCTCCCCCTTACTTGGAAACACCTGGTATTTTCTGAGGTCTCTAAAACAAAGGCAGGGGAGCACATCAAACATGAGAATCAGCATTTACCTACTGTTTTGCCTTGACTAGGGATGAACTCAGACATGTTCGGATCCTAGACTGAACCCACCTGAGCTATTCCTCCAGAAAGCTTTCTCTGCGCACTGCCAATCATGATTGGGCAAAACAATCTCTGTCCTTCAGTCACACATATTTAAGGGGTATGTATACATGCAGCTTTGGAACTGGGAATGCCTAGGCTGCTTATGATTGGCCAAGGACACACGTGACCACATTTATGAGGTCACGAGCATCCCCACCCCTTTGATTACATACAGCTGCAGGGTGGGGAATCCCTGCCTGCAGCTCGTTGGCCCCACAATGACAGCTGTCTTCTCAGTTTGGCCAAAATGACTATGGACCAAACCCAGAGCCAGCACAAGCTCATCCATACTGCTTCTGGAGGATGTGTACCAATGAATGCCATGGGGCCTAGTGGGTAGTGTTGAGCGAACACGGACTGTATTATTCGTGTTCGTACCGAATAATTGGATTTTTGTTACACGGACCCGAAAACTTTACTGTATGTTCGGGTTTAAAATCCGTGTTCGGTTATTTTATTTCCTGTTTTGTATGTAATGGCGCGCTTTTAATGGCGGGCTTTCAACAGCCAATCAACAAGCGTTTAACTGGTGTGCGCCATCACAGCCATGCCTACTAATGTATTAGTAGCTGTGATTGGCAATCTGAAGCATGTGACCATGTCTTTATAAGTTCGAGAGCCCCAGCGCGCCGCGTCATTCTGCTGTAGTTTAGGGACAGAGCACACATCATACGTGCTGGCTGCTGATTAGGGACAGACAGGGATTCTTGTGTCCTAAAAGAATGCAGGGACAGGTCGGAGTGCAGGCAGGGAAAGTTATTAGAGCATTTTAGTGCCAGGCTGGAGATTAGGCAGGGTCAGTCTACATCGATTTTGCTGTGTGGGGGGTGGTGCAGTGAACGATCTTATTGAGCATATTAGGGCCAGGCTGGAGATTAGGCAGGGACAGTCTGCATCAATTTTGCTGTGTGGGGGGTGGTGCAGTGAACAATCTTTTTGCCCTCACTTGAGCCCACTGAGGAGGAGGAGGAGGAGGGAGAAAAAAATCTATTTTTATCAGTCTGTTGTGTGCAGCGTTCAGCTATATTTCACTACAGATTGCTGTTCTAATCTGCTATTAAAAAATTAATTTAAAGGGGAATTTTTTTTAAGAGCACTTGCCATGCTCTTAACTACATTTTGCTGCCATTTGCAGCACTCTAGCCCTTTCCATTGGTGTTTTAGAGCCATTTTAGTGCCTGAAAGTTCGGGTCCCTGTTGACTTCAATGGGGTTCGGTGTCCGAGTAAAGTTCGGAAAAAGTCCGGGACACGGACCCGGACTTTTTTTTCAAGTTCGGCCGAACCCGCCGAACCCGGACATCCAGGTGTCTGCTCAACTCTACTAGTGGGTAATGGCATTGGGTTCTGATCCCCAGATGAAAAGCTTAGGGGACATATTCCTATAGGGAATCTTGTTCCGGAGACAACTGTCTAAAGAACTGTCATGGGATTAAAATTCCTCAAGTTTAAAATCACCTCAAGCCATATGTGCCACATACAGCAACCAATTCAAGTGAATGGCTGTACGTGACTGAACTCGTGTAAGTGGTGATCACTTCTGCATAGACCTTTTCACAGGCATGCACATACAACATATGCAAAAGCGGCATGTTTGGGAAAATATGCCATATATGCTTGTGCAGGTAATCTCCGATTTACACGAGTACAGCTGCGTACAACCGTTGACTTGTATTGAGGGCTGAATGTGACACCTGAAGCTCCCTGGACACAGAAAAGTGCTAGGAATTTTATGCTAGAAAACTTGTTAGCATGAGGGTTAGGCGGAGAATGCCTAACTTTGGGAGACTTCCTCTTACTTCTTGTTGCGTCTCTTGGACAGGAAGTAAATGGAAATTTCCTCAATAGTACATAGACAACAAAAAACATATTGGCATGAGCTTTAAACCTTCATACTCTATCCAAAGATAAAAAAAAAAAAAAATGGGGTTTACATTCACTTTAACAAGGTGTGTTACCTCCACGGGACCTAATGGACCTTATGTGATGGTGGGCCTGATGTTTGATCCTTTAATAAAATAGTTCTCATGTTGAGCCGTCCGCCTGTTTCCATTTTGGTCAGTAACATAAACAAATAAGAGTCTACTGTCCTAATCCGTTCTGGCGTCAGGAGCTTCTGACTGTGGCAACTTATAGAATGTATTGCATCTCCTCAGTATTTCATACAAGCTATATCTGTACTGGTATTTTAAAGGCTGCTCATTACATGCAGATCATGTACCTTATACGTATATTTTCTCCATAAAATTCATCACAGTCAACAAAAATAGGACAGCTGCCAAGCGTGCTGAAAGCGTTTCTCTTCTGCGAAAATATCTGTCAAGTTTTAGACACGCAGGCAATTATTACTGAAAATTACCATTGTTTTTCAAGTTAAGTAACAGAAAAATCTCCCTTAAAGGTATAATCCACTCAAACAGGATAAATATAGACTTTAATTGATCTATGGCATGGCCTGCCTCCTGCTAAACCCTTAAGGGTTTATGTTTTGCTCTCCGTGTCCTGTTGGGGAAGTTTATTTCCATTTTTTTTTGTTCTAGAGCAGGGTTTCTCAACCAGGGTTCCTCCACAGGTTGCTAGGGGTTCCTTTGACAAGTAACCACTGACACCAGTGATCTTATTCACTATCTATAATGGGGGAAATCTTCCCATTGACCATTAATGTTAGGAGCATTCTTCCCACTTTCCTATCTCACTAATGTACTGTGAGCTGTAAATATACCTATTATTAGCAGGGGTTCCATGAAGTCAAAACATTTATTCAAGGGTTCCTCCATGTTAAAAAAGTTTGAGAAAGGATGTCCTAGAGATTATACAGGAAGTGAGAGGAAATCTTTAAAATTTGTGTGGAATTCCCCCCTTGGACAGTTGCAGAGATGTATAGTAACTAAGTAGAACTACTTCACTACTGTACTTAAGTACTGAAAGGCAGTCTCTGTACTTTCCTGGAGTAGAATTTTTTTCTCCTACTTCCACTTTTACTTCACTACATTTTTTCGATGATTTCAATACTTCTACTCCAATATTTTTTTTTTGTGCTGCATAGTTACTCGTTACAATTATAAAAATGACCACTGCCAGAACAGTAGATGGCAGGTTTCATGAAGCTCAAAACATGTGTATTATCAGCACATACGAAAATAAAAGCTACTGTATGTATAAATAAAAGCTGCATTTGAAATAATAAAAACAATATGATGTTCAAACTTTTGACTTCTTTCTTTAATAACTACATAACACAGTACTTGTACTTTTACTTTCAGTACTTGAGTAGCAATTTTTTTTTCAAAACTACTGGTACTTTTACTTTCAGTACTTGAGTAGCAAAATTTACAAAAAAAAACTACTTGCAATACTTAAGTACAAAAAATGTTGAATACTTTAGTACTTCTACTCAAGTCACTTTTTGATCAAGCACTTCCACTTCTACTCAAGTCACTTTTTGATCGAGCACATGTACTTTTACTCAAGTATGGGTTTCGAGTACTTTATACAACTCTGGACAGTTGTCACAAGAACATTAGAACATGTATCTTCTTTTAAAGATGTACCCTTGCCTCTTGTTCTAAATGCAACTGTAAAATTTTGGATTTCCCATTACATTATGTTTCTTTGAGAAATTGAGAGGTTGAACCTACCTTAGTGGGTCACAGCCTGTGATAAAAACGTAACAGGTGCTTTAAGCCATTCCTAGTCTATGTGAAACAAAACAAAAAATGTTGGCTATACATACTCTTTAACCTTGTTACCATAGACCGAATAAACTTTGTAGGGTACCTTTACCCCTATGTTTAACAGATTGTTGGGCAAAGCTCCCTTAAGTGTTTGGAATACATTCCTGCAGGCCTCAGAATCCTGTAAGGGCTTTCAAACATAGAAGGGTTGGCAGCCCAGGCCAAATCTATGGCCCAAAGTTTAACATCATAAGAGGAGCTCCTTCACTTGAGAGGTAAAAATCCTTCTGCCTTTACAACCACTTTAAACTGCAAAGGCAGCTGGATGGGGTTGTACACATGACGTGGCCACGATGCTTTGCAGTGACAGTTATGCCCCCTGTTGCATTAGATATTCAATACCACTGAATGCAACCCAATCAACTGAATGGGGTCATGCTGCAAACCACCCTTCAGCCATGTGCAGTGTAGCATGGTGCAATATTTAGAGGGTTAAAACAGACACTGAGGGGGTAACATATCACTTCCCCACCGCCTGTTAAACACCTCGGTAAAGCAATGTACCACAGAGCGCTTTTCAGAAGGGCAATACAAGCTGTCACTAGTGTAAACTAATGCCCTGTACACACGCATCAATTATTGGCCGGGAGTTTTCGGCCAACGTCTGATCGGCCGTTTTTGGCTTGTAAGTATGATGCTTCCGACAACCGACACCGACTTTTCGGACGAAAAAAATCTGGTGTGCAGGCTATAAAATTTTTGTTGGCCGTCAACACAACGGCCGATTTTCCGTTGTCTGATGAGCAAGACTGGGCATGCTCAGAGATGAAAAAACACACAGAAAGTAAACCAGCACATGACATCACTTCAGAAGTAGATTTTTGTTGGCCGAGAAAATTTGTGTGCAGTCTAGGCACATTCCAACCAACAAAACACCACTCTGGACAAAAGTTGGACGATCGGTCGGCCGATAATCGTTGCGTGTGTACGAGGCATTAGCCTAAATCACTTAAGATGCAACTTCTGTCTTGTCTGCCCCCAGAACACTCTCCGCTAATGTGGCAATAAAAATTAGAACGCAGAAAGTAAGAAAAATCTGCTAGTGGTTCTAACCCAAACAAATCATTTTTAGGGGAATCTGTTGAAAAGTTTCTTAGCTGGTTATCCTGACAGTTAAAGCCCACCCACTAACTCAGAATTAGCAGCAGCGTTGTCAGCCTGCTGTGTGAGCTCCTTCATTTCGCTGTCAGTTGCCTATCAGATAGGAAATTCAACAGCCAACTTAAAGCGCATAAATAATATATTAATTTCCACATTGTGTTAAAATTATTTCCAGCCCACTCCTTTTATTCTGAACCATCTTGAAGGTTTGTAAACTTACTTTGTGAAGATCCCCACACATTTTCTCCCTTGAATTCTGTGACAGTTGTCATTATGCCCTGTAGGAGACACTGCTGTGTCACCCATTTTACAGAGCCTGCCTTCTCATCTACAGAAGTGCTGATAGTTTCAGGAGGCGGAGTCAGTACAGGAATCACTGCTTGCAGGCAGCAAGGTACCATGGGGTATGTAGTCCTTAGAAATGAAAAGTAAACAGGAGAAGAGAAGCTGCAAAGCATGCAGGGAACCCAGGAAGTTCAGGAAGTTTGTTTTGGATTGTCAAAAATAACTATTGTTTGTATTTTTATTACAAGGCTGATGTTATAAAATAAAAGAGTATGCTGTCACTATAAAACTTCTGCTTCTTTCACATTAGCGGTACTGCTTATTACCCACCAAGGATCGCTTTTCAGAGGCTAGTATAGCAGCATCTGACAAGCGTTTAGAAGGCATACTGCTGCCTCCTGAATGGCTGTTTTTAGTTTTCTTTACTTTTACTTTTAAATCAGTGAATAGATATATACATTTTACGTTGTTGGACTGTGTCATAACTGTGAGCAGAGCATTTGACTCTGTCGGCCCCATTGAACTCAATGAGCGAGTTTGAAAGGAGGTTCCACTATAAACTCTGTACCCTCAGATAAAAATAGTGTGGCCATGAAGCAAAGCATTGCTGCCCGCCATGTGTAGAGCCCTATCCTGCTGTACAATTCAGGTGGGTGGCAAGGGGCAGCAAAACTGCAGCTCAGCCATCTGTCTTAAGCCCCTGTTCACATTGGGACAAGTCGCTCCCCATTAACGGCAATGGAACTGTTCTAATCGGTGCGACTCAAGTCGCTCCGACTTATAAAAAGGTTTCTGCACTACTTTGGGGTGACCTCAACATGACTTGCATTAGAAGTCATATGCAAGCTGTGATGAAGTTGCGCAGGGATGTTGGCTTCAAAGTCACACGACCGCCTGTCTAAAAGACCATTTAAGGAAAGCAACTGGCAGGATCTCCAAGTACAGGGCCGATCCTAGGGTCAAAGACGCCTGGGTGCAGAAATATTTCTGGCGGCCCCATATGGGCATGGTCATCCTACTAACGCCTCCCCTTTACAAATGTTTCTATGGCAACGATTCCACCTCTCCATCTATAAGCCCCACCACTTTTTGTAATCTGAGTGTCCTCCTCCTCTTCCCTTCACAGTAGTGTCCTCCTCTCCCCTCTTCATCTCCCTACATCAGTGTCATCCTCTGCCCCCTTCACCCACTCCTACTGTAATGTCCTCCTCTGCCCCCTTTCCTCACCCTCCCTCCATATCATTGTCCTCTTCTGCCCATTTCACCCTCAACAGCAGCCACACTGTAACAGAGAAATACATCTCCCTAGTTTAGAGTCAGAAACAGAGTCAGAAAGGATAATGTGAATTAGCTGTTTTGTTGCATTATAGAAACTAATACACATATAAGCATGAACACCTGGTATCCCACTAGCGTAGAGCAACTAACATTTTAGTTATTACAAGACAGGTTATCCATAAACTGCAGAGTAGACAGTAGTGTCCTCCTCTGCCCCCCCCCCTTTATATTATCCCCCCGTCACATCAGTTTCCTGACCTGTGGCGAGGCGCCGCTGCCGAGACCGAGTGCCGTGCCTTTCTTTTCAAAATTGGCGCCATTACATCACTGCCAGGTTGAAAATGGGCGAGCGTGTACGAGCTTTCCCGAGCCTGGAAGAACGCATGTGCAGTTGTGCTGTTGGCCCATAGCCATATTTTTTACAGGTGCCACTGCCCATAACGGTATTTAGGGGCATCCCGAAAATAGGCTAAAATTTACGGGCTGCCCATATATATTAACAGGCTGTTGACAACACTGACCCTCTCTGCCTCAGCTCGCAGCGCCCGGGCTTGGTGCATCCTGTGCACCCGGCCAGGATCAGCGCTGTCCAACTAAGTAACATCGCAACAGATTCCCAAAAAATTATTTGTTTGACAAATCTGCATGATGCCAAACATATTAAAAATAGATTTAGGGTTACGTGTACTTTAACATGACTTGGTATCACATGACATAAATTAGTGTGTTTGACTGGCTAACAAAGGTCGGATTCCATAGCTCTAAGATATATTTCTATTTTTCCTCCCAGCAGATAACCTTTAAATCACATCCTGTATAAATGTTAATGTTGTTTGTCACTAGTTTCCCAGAGTCCCTGAAACGGCCTGGTAAGGTCACAATTCCTTCCCTATCTGACCGTTTACCAGGACCCTTACTGCTTTGGTCTGAGTTAAAAATGAAATAGGTCATTTCTGAATTCTAGGCTGGATGGTTGTACGAGGTGGGTGTACTGATGGGACACATTCAGAACATAAAGGAGTATCACCATCATAGTGGAAGGAAAGGTTAATAGCCATTCATTAAACTTTTCAAAGTGTTTCCAACTTAATCACTTTTATTATTGCAGCCTGAACTTTAAAGCAATCAGTTTTATTATTTCATTTTGAACTTCGTCGCTCGGGTACCATCTGCTTGACGTCTTATACATCTCCAGGAACCAGCGCTGCTGAAAGAGGGAAAATGTCACGTCACTGGAAGGTTATAGTATAGAAATCTTATTTCTGAAGCTAAAGCCACCATAAAGTGGACCAGTCATCTACAACTATTAGGGCTACTATACCTTAAAATGGAAGTTTAAAGTGGAACCTAAGCTCAAATGTTTTTTTCTTACCTTAATACATGGATGCTCAACTTGTGGCCCTCCACAGTCAGTGATGTGGACACCTAGAAGAAGAATCCCTCCAGAAAGTAAACAGTAGACGTATGGTGGGAGAGTGGTAAAAATGTGTGGTTTAGACCGCGTTTTTCCCACCTGTCTCTTGCCCCCCCCCCCCCCCCTTAAGTTGCAATTAGCAGTGGACAGGGGTGCTTACATACCATGGGTGTGATGCTTTGCTTTGCATGGCAAAGTTGACCCGACTTGCCTCCCGCCAAATGCTAAACATTTGCCGGCAAAAATGGGGTCAAAACAGGTGGTGAGGAAGTGTTGCATTGTTTTCTCAAATGGACATGTAGTCCATTTCCATCTGACCGCTCCATAGAAAATAGCGGACTCTGCCCTTGTCCGCTTTACATAGCGGAGCGGACAGGACCCGTCATCCGCGTGCTCAGCGGGGATCGGCAGAGAAATCCCCCACTGAGCAGATGGACTCCGTTCGGACAGATCCGACCCATGTGAAAGGGGCCTAATAGTGGCCATACATGCTGAAAATAAATGATCAATTTATTTTGCGATCAATCTCTTCTCATAGTAATCGATCTATAGTCAACAACCCATTCCACTGATATCTGTTATGCAACACAGGGAAGTAGCTTTTGATAGACAATTAAGATACAGTCATAACTTACTAATGTACGTTTGATCCAGGGAATATCTGATTGCCTCTTGGGGGATCAGGAAGGAATTTTTTTCCCTGCTGGAGCAAATTGGATCATGCTTTAGGCTCGGTTCACATTGGTGTGATGCAAGAAACCCTGCGAATTCACTGTGGGTTCACGCATTACACCCGACTCGCAGGCAGTTCACACCGCTGGGAGTGTCAATATAAAGTTAATGACACCCCCAGATCAGTTTGCATATCGCAGTGCGAACTCTCAATTTGGACAGGAATCAGATCGCATGGGTGTGAACGCCCACTCGATTCTGGTGCGGATTAAAAAAAGGGTCCTGCACGACTTAGGTCCGAATGCGATGCAAATTCAGCCATACAATCTGTATGGCTGAGTTTGCATCGTACAGACATTGCATGTGATTTGCACAGCAGTGCAGTGTGAATCATATGCAATGTCTTTCATCGCACCAATGTGAACCGAGCCTTATTGTTTTATTTTTTTGCCTTCCTCTGGATCAACTGCGGTTATTGGATAGTGTATATGGAGGTATTCTATTTAGGTGTGTGGGTTTTTTTGTTTTTTTTATCTCTGTTGGTTGAATTGGATGGACTCTTTTTTCAACCATATTAGCTATGTAACTACGTAACTAATTTAGTGATCGTGTTTATGCTTCCACTAGGCAATCTCATAATCTCACCCATCAAAGTACATTCTAAGTGCTGCGGATTGATGCAAAATTATCAATTAAATTCTGCCATGGCAGATCGACTCAGTTTGATCAAATCTGAGAGAAACTGAGTTTAAACTGATTGGAAGTTAGGTTGTGGCTATTTGATTGTTTGTGGATTCCATTGTTTTTGATGGTATGTCACATGGAATGGACTGATGTCTTTTTTCAACCTCACAAAATATGTAACATCAATGGGATAATAAAATCGAATCATGTATGGCCACCCTTAGGTTCTGAAGAACCCTGAATTGGGAAAGGCTGAATTAGACATGTCTAATTTAACATGGTGGCAATATTCCTGGAGTAGGGATAGCACTAAACCTGTTTTACTACTTGTTGCATGGAATTGAACTTTAATTTTTACAGGCCTGTTGGAATCCAGACCTCTGCCTTGGTTTTCTTAGCTTGCCAATTAACATTGTATTTATTTAACCCATGGTGTATATAAAATACAATGAAAGGAGTAGGAATATATGTTATATACATTATGAGGCACCACACGTGAAAA
The DNA here is from genome assembly GCF_965119305.1 of Pelophylax lessonae. NCBI lineage: Eukaryota > Metazoa > Chordata > Amphibia > Anura > Ranidae > Pelophylax > Pelophylax lessonae. The sequence continues at coordinate 688,645,881 of NC_138769.1, read as the reverse complement.
TATACATGTACGGAACCTTATTAAAAGTCCTTAGTATAAATCGTTTAATGTAATTTTAATACAAGGTTAGAAAAAAAAGCATTACCTTTTCCTAAGCATCCAGTTTGAATTCATTAAAATAACATAATAACGATTATTCCGCAGACTTTTTAATACACAGTAGGGACTCTGCAAGTTTCTAATTGCTTTCCCAGAGTTAGTTACCGGGAGCCGTGTGATTGGATGAGGGCTTGTGTGAATAGGGGAACACTTAGGAAGTTGTATTCATGGGTAATTGGCCAGCTGCAGTTATTCTGCCATGTTTTGGGGATGGTTTGACACAATGTAGAACAATAACAGACTTGTAGCAATGTGAGCTAATGGCTATTAGTCAGTAAAAAACAGTGAGTCTTATTTTTTTTTTTTACTTTAATTATACAAGTTCCTAGAGAAACACAAACCATTCAGCAAATCTAGAGTGAGCTCATTATAAACAATCTAGAACTTGCATGGGCCTACCTGACAACCCGGCTATTAGTCAGCGAGTCTGGTCATCACATTGATGAGCCAATAATGAACTGTGTGGGGGTAAATAGGGAAAAGCCCCAAATTCCTAGTAAAAGATGGTATTTTTGTACCACAGTGTCCTGGTTTTTGGAACTTTTAGGAGGGTCTAGAGCAGGGCTCTTTCTGAATAAAGAGACAGTTTACTGTCCTCACGACATTAGAGGGGCGAACTGTGGCCAGTGGGAGTAGAAAATACCCCTGTGAGTAAACACTGCCTCAGGCCTGGTAGGGGGGGAAATTTTTTTTTACTTCTGTGGGCAGTGACCCCATCATTAGTATTAGTAAGAAGAATAGTGCACCATTATGGGTATTGGGGAGAGGAATAGTGTTCCATTGTTGGTGTCAGTGGAAGGAACAGTGCCCTATCGTTTGTGTCATTGGGTGGAATCATGGGAGGAATAGTGTCTTGTATAGTGCCCCATTATTGGTATTAGTAGGAAGAATAGTGCACCATCGTGGGTATTGTTGGGAAGAATAGTGCCCCATTATTGGTATTAGTGGGAAAAATAGTGTCACATTGTTGGTGTTAGTGGAAGAAATAGTACCCTATCGTTAGTGTCATTGGGTGAAATAATGTTCCATCCTTGGTATCAGTGGAAAGGATAGTGCCTCATTGTTGGTATTAGTGGGTGGAATTGTGCCACATTGTTGGTGTCAGTGGAAGGAATAGTGGCCTATTGTTGATGTCAGTCGGTGGAATAGTCTTCCATTGTTGGTGTCAGTGGAACAAAATGATGCCTCTTTGTTTGTGTCAATGGAAGGAATAGTGCCCCATCTTTGGTGTCCGTGGAAGGAATAGTGCTCTATCAATTCTGTCATTAGAAGGAATCGTGCTCCATTGTTAGTGTCAGTAGAAGGAATAGTGCTCCATCTTTGGTGTCCGTGGAAGGAATCGGGGGGAGGAATAGTGTCTTTTATCATTGGAAGGAATAGTGCCCCATCGTTGGTGTCATTAGAAGGAATAGTGCTCCATCATTGGTGTCATTAGAAGAAATTATGGGAGGAATAGTGTCTTGTATCAGTGGGAGGAATAGTGCCCCAGGATTTAGAAAAGGCAAGCAAAGGGCTGCATCTGGCCCGCGGGCTGTAGTTTGGAGACGCTGGTGTAGAGATATGTGTATACAACAGGAGGTGTTGTAGTATCCAAGAGTGGGACCTAATCGGTATGGATCTGCTCTTTCATTGTCCAATCACAAACTGGGACAGGTCTTAGACCAAGCTTAGGAAACCTTTTATTAACATTTTTTTGAATGCAACAAAGCCAGAGTATATATACAGAACTGTAATAGTCACCATTCCAAGATATTTAACCATTACTTTTATGTAAATGTAACAACATTGACCTTCATTGAAGAGGTATGGGTATCAAAGCTGCTGTCACCAAAAATTGTGTTTACTTTATCAGTAAAGAAAGGGGAAACAGTAGAGGATAGCGGAAACTATAACCTATGACTCTAGAGAAACCACAAATCATAAGGGGCATCAGAAAACCTTCCAGACTTAGTCACACCTCACTTATAGGAATACGTCATGAACTGAGCTTTAACCTGCTCAAAGTGGTTGGCAGATTTGCCCTGGCATACCATTCGGTGTATTGGAAGTTCATTAAAAGTTGCTGAATTTCAGTGAGATCTAGTATGATTTCCAAGAACTTTTCCCAAGTTTTTGGTTTTAGTATGTGCAGGGATGTATTGAGTTTTGCATTCTTTTTCCCCCCTATATAGAAGAGGTTTCTGGTTCTTTTTCATGTAAACAGTTATAGGTAAAGCCTTGGTGATGCATTGTCTTATAATAGCTCAGCGAGCCATAAATAAGGAGATATACGTAGGTCCATTGTGGAACAACCTTTGTAAACTATGGTTGTTAGCCACCATGTGCTCTGCAGGGAGGTCCAGGGGCTGGCGGTGCTGTCATATAGGGGCATCTGGAACACAAGACGATTCCCATAAATGTATTTAGTTAGTCAATTTCACTGTTTCCCTGGAGTTCGGCTTTAAAAGTAAATTAGGTTAAAGTGAACCTGAGGTTTTCCCATGCAGGTCAGGCTTGGTTTAAAGCCCAGACCCTCTGCAGCATATACTCATCTTTCCTTCGCTTCCCTACCACTCCATTTGGCCACTGGGAGTGATGGAAATATCCCTTACTTCTGGGTTTTGGAGGCGAACTTCACTCATCCTTTATGACAGCACTAGTGCTTAATGATTGGCCCAGCACTGTCACATGGTGGCAGGGAGACACTCCCCTGTGTAAGCTCCAACTGGAAACCAATTTAAAAGAGAAATATAGCCAAGCACTAGCAAAACCGCTCCAAGTGAGCAATCAGTGATCCACCCATTGCAGTACCAAGGTGAAGGTGCTAGCACAGCTAGAAGTATGGCAAAAACTAAATTAACTTGTAGGCAGGTGCAGTCTACCTTCTCTGCAGGTGGTGCCCTTCCACAGCGGCATTGCAGCTGGAGAGGAGGTCAAGTGAAACATGGTTCCTCTATGGTTTCCTGGGTCACTGGAGAAGCGATCCAATTGGATGCTGCCATCCAATGTGATTTGCAGCCATCTTGGGTTAGGCAGAGTCTATTTAAGGCCCTGGCTCCCAGGCTTGGCACGCATTATGTGAGTGGATAGAGAAGGGACAGGTACCCTGCCTGGTAGGGACAGAACTAGCAGCAGGGAAAAGGTCCTGATGAGAAGGGAAAGTGTAGGGCTTGCAACTTCTCCGGACATCACCCTGCTTGGGCACAAGGCGGCCAGGTCGCATTCTACCCCTCTCAACAGGCTCTGTCAGTTTGGCTGAATTCTGTTCTCTCTACACGCTGTTGGACCTATGAGTGTTCCAAGGTGGGCTGCCTTCCAAATGGGTTATATGTGAACTGTTTTGCAATATTTCAATACAAGTTCTTTCTTCGCACTTGAACTGTGTTTTATCGCCCCTGCAGCACACTGCAACCCAAGTACAAACTTTTGGTGCAATATTCATATTAACGTTCAATCTAGCATTTTCCCTCGCATTACTTTTTCTGCCATCACATGTCCTCAGTCTGATGGCCAGAATCATTCAACATATGTCTTCTAAACCCAGGTTGACCTGGGCCCACACCTGCCTGTGATTGCATAGGGAAAGGAGAAACAGTACAATGATGAGCTCATCTCACTCTGCTTTCTACTTTCATCAGCATGATTATTATCATATGATCTGATTGGCTTTTTGCTCTCACATTCCAGCCCTGCTGTACCAGGCTGATACCAGGTCATAATTAGGGACATACACTGATTGCATTTTAAAAATACTGTTTGAGCTTCTTAATATAGTTTTCTGCCAGGCTGGTTGTTAGAGCATAATTATTCCCACACACTGTCAGTGTTATGTATTCTATTCTTGGCTTCCTTTTTTATCCCTGCCAGGTAAGTTTAAGAAAGTTTATGAGTAAGTCTTTGTGCTGTTAGAATGCCGCACATAAAATATCAACTCCTTTCAAATGTACTCCTAAAGACGTTTTAAGCGGCGCTGGAGTGTTTTGTGTGAATAATACATGCTTAAAGCCCGCTCCAATAGCTTTGTTGTCTCGTTGCGCATTTCTTTCTATTACCAACCCGGTTGTGCTTATCTCATTTTTCTAAGAGAGAAAATGCGCCTTGCATCTGGTAATGAGATGGAAAACTGAAAAAAGATAACAATTTCAAGGAAAAATAACATTCCTTTGACATGGATTTAGACTTTCCGTCTGTGAATCTGATCTGGTGCTGTGATCATGATTGAATTGCTATTTATGTTTTATCTGCTTCAACTACCGCCACAAATTGAACAGTCGCTGTTCAGGCACCTGGCGTTCGGAATGTTACTCATACTTACCTCCAGCCAGCGATTGTTTATCGCCAGACAGATGGATTGGCAGTGGGAGCTTTCTGTTGGCTGAGAAAATCTTTGAAATTCATTATAGATTATAGTGAAAGTTGAGAATCTGTTAGATCTCATCTATGATTTCCCAGATCATTGATAAAAAGTGGTTATTATTATTCATAGATTGAAAATCTATCATCTCTTTTCTCTGAGTTTTTCACTTTTTTGGGAAATATGGAAAAACCGTTTCCAGCCCCCTCCCTTGCCTGGTGATGGCCTACTTGTTTCAAATCCAATTAATCAGCTGTTCTAAAGTTTACTTTTCCTAGTAGAAACACATGACTAGGGTAGCTCAGAGGTATCCATATGACTATGACATAACCACTTATAAGCTCCACCCCCTCTTTTACCCCATTATGACACAAGAAACAAGGTGGAGTTAAATGGCCTTCCAGCCTTTTATTAAACAACATAAATAATAAATAACAATAAATTACAGTAACATAAACCAAAGCCGCAGAACACCGACTCAGGGACATTACCACTTTTCCCACAGACCTTACAGGTCTAATTCTACCTGGTCCTTCTCGTTGGACCACACCCAACCAGAGGACACCATACCAATGATGGTTCCCCAATTGTATCACACCAACAGATTTTTAACCCCATCCAAGGGGTCCCAACAGCCATCTCCCTCCGTACCCCTCCAACCGCTTACCCTATCTCAGGGAGGGAGGGGCGTTACATTAATCCGATGGCTTCCCACTCCGACTGTCACTGTACCACCCCTTCCTACAGTCTTTTCTTCTATGATCCTCCCCATCACCCCGTCTATTTAACCAATCACGTAAGTAAGACTCCCACCTCTCTCTTTTGTACATTAACCCTCTGCTGTCTGGTTCCCCTTCCACCCTGCCAAGCCAGCCCTACGTTTCGTTCCTCCTAGCTCTGGGCCTTCCTGAATCTGCCTCCTTCTGAAAATGCTAGCTGCCTGGCAAATGTGCATACCAACTAGCTTTAAAAGTGACTAACTTGGAACAGGTAGGGCGCATTCACATGTGGTTTGTGATCAGATCACTCTTCAGAGAGCAATTGCCTACTTTAACTGCTTGAATAGTGGGCTGCAACCATGTACATTGCATGTGGTTGCCAGGTGCTTGCAGAGCAGCTCCACTCACTTGAATGAATTGTGCTCAGCAGGCGTTACCCCCGCTGAAAGCAACAGGGGTTATCATTTCTGCCACAGTATATTTATACACCTCGCTGCTGCCTCTGCAGCTAAAGGGATAAAAGTGGTTGGGGTAGCGGTAAAAACACAACTTAACCTCATTGCATTTGGGGTACTATGAAGAACTATGGCACCCAAGCCCACATTGCTCGTTTTACCATATTATGGAATTGCAGCCAGAATCGTGGCGATTCTGCCAACGATTCCACATTGCCAAGTGTGAATGGGGCCTAAAGCCTAGTACACATGGGCCAAATGTTGGATTGCATTGGCTGGTTCAATGAAAGTTGGCCAACATTCGGCCTGTGTGTACTGGAGTTGGTCCAACTTCAGTTGAGGGGGCATGACCGAAAAATGTCTGCCATCTATCTCCTGATTGCACTGACTGGAGTGTTCTGGCAGGGAGGGCCATCCCCTGGTCAGAACACAATAGAACAGCAGGGGAGATAACTGTACTAACCTCGAATAGTTAGTACAGCGGCTCCTTCTGAGCTGTCAGGCTTTTTTTGTTCAGCCATGAAAAAACTACTAGTGTGTATGAGGCTTAATAGTAGAGCTAGACATATCCAGCTCAAAATTCAGATGAATCCTTCTGAATCAGGTGAAATGTAAGCTGTGCTTAGCCCTGTTGGCACCACCTGGCTCAACTAAAATCAATTCAATAGCAAATGCCACCTTTTTGACCATATTTAGAGCCTAACCGGAAATGTCAAACTCAACCTCCCACCCTCAAACCCCAGAATCTACTTTAATATTGAATGCCCGGGTGCATACATGCTAGATGTTAACAAACTATGCACAAAAGGTTTGTAAAATGTTAGCACTGACTAATATGATTTTATTTTCAATACAGTGGCCAAAATGTTGTAAAAGAGGATAACTTCTCTTTAAAATCAAGCTGAACCAAGAGGAAAAGGAGTTGCTAGAGTTCTTCTTTAAGGTGTGATTCCAGCCAGATACCTCCTATGTTAGTTTTTGGTAGAGTGGAATGATATTGTAAATTTTGTAAAGTTTCTATTTCTGTCTGTGATCTCATTACAGAAGTTTCACCGGACTTCCTGACCTTATAGCATTCTGGCATTTGGACAGCAAAGTGATAGAAATCAACCTAGTGGGGTCTCGGACAGCAAAAAAATAATAATAAAAATGATAATTAAAAAAAAAAAAAAAAAAAGAGTTCTTTCTCATACTAACAAAAATGGCAAAGTGGAGGTGAGGGATGACTTTGCATTAAGGGCTTATGTCAATGATGTCAATGGGTGTTGTCTTTCTGCGTTGGACATGCATTTGGAACACACGTCAATCGCAGGTCATTATCTGCTGACTATTTTGGAACAGTACACATGGCACTTCAGAGGCTGCGTTTGATCTGCTTTGAAATGCATTGTGTTTTGGTAGATGCAGCATGTTCTGTTATGGTGCGTCGGAACTGCAGGCAAAGCAAGTCAAATGAATTCTTTTCTTGTCAAACACTGTGTTTTTATTCAAATGCGGGGCTGTCGGTCCTTCAGCCTGCTTCTCTACCCTCTCTTATCTGTTGTGCCACTGGAGCAGCTGTGTACCATCCCTTGCATTCTCTCTCCCCCAGAAGCAGCAGCAGAGGGGACAATAAGCAACAAGGGAGATGATGCTACAAGGAAAGAGGATCATGGGACATGTGGAGGAGTGCTGCACAGGGGAATCAAACGCAGTAAAAGACTTCAATACCCAGGGTTTCTGGCAAACGGGAAGAGAGAAAAGATATTTCCCTAGGAAATTCTGCATGGGTCAGGGTTTTTTGCTGGCGGAAGTCAAGCTTCATGGATACCTGTTGCCTTCACTGACCCTGTGCAGAGACTAGGTGCCATATCAAAGCACCAAATAGTGTGGACCTGTTGCCTTTACTGAGCCTGTGCAGAGATCGGGTGCCCTTGCTGTGCCCATAGAGCCTAAGGACTGAGCCGCAGAACCGTCTTTCACTGTGCTGGGATCAAGGTTGCCATGTGAATGCCTACACCATCAAGAAAAGAGCCTTGTGGAGACCTGATCTAGAAGTCAAGCCACCATGGACAACCGTCTGCAAAGCATTGTGCTTTTCCCCCTACTGTCTACAGTTATTGCCAGTAGAGACTGCTTTTACGTAGTAGCCCAACAGTCACCCACTGCGTACAGTTTAAAGAGACAGTAACATGTGCACCACCGTACAGACGGGCCCCAAAGTTAGACGTCTTAACATTGCAAACTAGGTGCCAGGGTGTAAAAAACTGCCTTCTAGGGGTACCCTGCTCAAGAAACATATACCCACGCCAGAGGTAAAGTTTCAGAGTGCACTTGGGGACACTTTGAACATCTATTGACAAGAGTTACAGTGAGACCTTTCCTTGTGCCATTCTTGCTTCTCACGGTTTATGCTGTTTTTATGGATGCTGTGTATACTCGTTCAGTTTGGTTTAGCAGTATTGCATTCTAGTTAATTGTCATATTTAAGGCTAGTACTTATTGTTTTTTAGTCTAACATATTCTGACCTTTTTTTTTACCTGATAATTTGTGCATTGCATTTATCTTCCTTGCAACAATACATACACCCTACCCTTTATTTTCACCTTATGAAGTTGCCAGTGGCCTATTTTCTGTGTACTAATATAGTATGGTAGCATACTAGCATTTAGGTCATACTGGTGTGTGCAGCCTTCAGATACAGTATATATAACCAGGGGTGTCAGAGAGAACGGAGCGGCATTACAGAAAACCCATCATACAAAGCTGCTGCTGCGGGATAAGCAATTAGATAGATGGATAGATATCGTATATATCTATCTCTCTCTCTATGTGTGTCTATATATATATATATATATATATATATATATATATATATACATATATATATATATATATATATATATATATATATATATATATATATATATATATATATATATTTTTTTTTTTTAACAAAGGCTCAACTAATCCAAGGAGTTGGGTAGCCAGGACTTCTATTTCTATTGTGAAATACAGATATACCTGTTTAATCTTGGGTTGGCTTCTAAGTTCTTTTTATCCATAAATGTCCAATACATATTTTCTCATGAGTAAAATATTTCACAAATGTGGAAGTTAAAATATTTATCTTTGGCAAAAGGACTTATCTGTATTTCCATACAGATCTCCATTATTTTCTTTCACAGGATCAGTGAGGCATGAAAGGTCCTCTTCTGTGCTTTTCCAGTGTTTTTAGCAGGTGTTGTTTCACCTCGGGGTCAGCTAGTCATCACTGAACACAGGAAGTACGTGACACGCTTTTGACATGTTTGCGCTGATAGGCGATATCTCAATTGAGAGGGATTTACTATCAACCTGGCTGCGAAGACGAAGGTGTGTGAAAGACATTAGCAAACCTTACACACACATTTTTTTATTCATTGTTATGGCTCCCTTAAAACTCAGGCTCAACTCCACCTTTTGGAGATCAATCAAAAAATAACTCATTCAGCAGCTTTTCAACAAAAAAATACTTACTGGCCTCAATGCTCACATCCATTGCAATGCTGGTGCCGAATGTTGCTCCTCTTCTGGGTTAAATGATGCCCAGCATCATCCAACCCTCTTCCTGGTGAGACAAGGCAATCATGGACATACTCCCTAGGGTTACATCATCATGTCGACTGGGGCTGACAGTCTTTCCAGGAGTAAAGGTCACCTGCTGCCTCCGCCAGATAAAAGATAGGACCTGTGTTATCATTCGGCTTGCCTAACAACTTCAGCATAAGAAGAGCAGTCCAGGGTGCTTCAGGGAGGGAACATGGGTTGTGGAAAAAGTGGACTGGGACTTTAATTCTTATAAGGAGGACAACAGCACCTTGCTAAGGATCATTTGCATCCAATGTTTCTCCAGAAATAACCAAACTACTATTTCAGAAACATGATGTCTCACTTACTGTTTGAGTCTTGTACTACTTACTGTGGGATAACTAAAGAGAACCTGTCATGAGAGAATGTAGGCTCTTTAGTGCATTTTGAATAAATTACTTGAACAAATTCCTAAGTTTAGGAGTGTGGATATGATTTTGACTCCTGGCCTATATGCTTATCTAGAGGAATATCATCAAGTAAAGCATCCAATTTGCAGCACCAGTAAGTGAGGTTAGTGAAGTCAGAGGGGATAGTTTGCTGGTTTGCTAACACATAGTATGTAGGCAGCATGCGTAGACCCCATTAGCAGTGTACATAGCTAGCTCAGGGAAATATATATATATATATATATATATATATATATATATATATATATATATATACTGTATATACATAGTACTGAGCAAAAGTTTTAGGCAGGTGCGAAGAAATGCTGTAAAGTAAGAATTCTTTCAAAAATATGAATTGTATTTTTTTTTAATCTATTTACAAATGCAAAGTGAGCAAACAGAAGAAAAATCTAAATCAAATCAATAATTGGTGTGATTAGTCTTTTTTTACTTCAAACCAGCATCAACACTTGCAGAAAGTCAGTGATTTTGTAGAATTATAGTCAAGTGTAGGATTAACCAGTTATACCAAGCAAGTGCTAATGATCGTCAATTGTAGACTGAAACAGCCAAGAACAGAAACAGCTGTGTAGGAGGCTTAAAACTGGGTAAGGAGCAGCCAAACTCTGCTTTAAGGTGAGGTTGTCAAAGACTGTTTTAATGTCGCAGGTCATACACCATGGCAAAACTGAGCACAGCAACAAGACACAAGGTAGTTATATTGTATCAGCAAAGTCTTGCCCAGGCAAAGATTTCACAGCAGACTGGGGTTTCAGGATGTGCTGTTCAAGCTCTTTTGAAGAAGGCAATGTTGAGGACAGTAGATGCAGTGGTTGGCCAAGGAACTTAAGGCAGACGATGAAAGACACATAGGGCTTACTTCCCTTTGACATAAGACGATGCCAAGTAGTGCCATCAGCACTGAACTGGCAGAAACCAGTGGGACCCAGGTATACCCATCTACTCTCCGGAGAAGTCTGGCCAGAAGTGGTCTTCATGAAAGAGTTGCAGCCAAAAAGCCATACCTTTGACCTGCAAACAAGGCTAAGTGACTCAACTCTGTGTGATAACTAAGGAACTGGGGTGTCAGCAGGTGCTCTGGACTGAGTCAAAATTTAAATTAATTGGCTGTAGCAGGAGGAGATTTGTTAGCAAAGGGCTGGAGAGTGGTACAATAAGGAGTGTCTGCAGACAACAGTGAAGCATGGTGGAGGTTCCTTGCAAGTTTGGGGCTACATTTCTGCAAATAGAGTTGGAGATTTGGTCAGGATCCATGGTGTCCTCAATGCTGAAAAATACAGGCAGATACTTATCCATCATTCCATACCATCAGGGAGGCTTGTGATTGTCCCCAACTTTTTTTCTGCAGCAGGATAATGACCCCAAACATAAAGTCAATGCCATTAAGGAACTATCTTCAGTGTAAAGAAGAACAAGGGGGCAGAGAACAGGGTAAAGAAGAACAAGGACACCTTGCCTGTATGCTTGTCTAGAGGAATATCATGAAGTAAAGCATCCAGTTTGCAGCACCTTCACACCAGGAAGTGAGGTGGGTAGAGTCAGTTTGGCCCCCACAGAGCCCTGATCCCAACATCATTTAGGTTTGTCTGGAATTATATGAAGAGACAGAGAGATTTGAGGCAGCCGTCATCCACGGAAGATCTGTGGTTCGTTTTCCAAAATGTTTGGAACAACCTACCTGCCGTGTTACTTCAAAAACTGTGTGCAATTTTACTTAGAAGAACTGATGCTGTTTTACAGGCAAAGGGTGGTCACACCGAATATTGATTTGATTTCGATCTATCTTCTGTTTCATTAACTATTTATTTTGTTAATTGATCAAAATAAACTATTAACACTTCTATTTCTTAAATAATTCTTAATTTACAGCATTTTTTCACCTTCTTCACCTGCCTAAATCCTTTGTAAAGCAGCATATATGCGTACCTTCACAGATTGTCTAGTACAGCTTTTGTTCCTGTTAATAAAGCTGTTGTCCATTAAGAAACTCAAATTGAGCACATGGCATTTCTTTCAGATTAAGAAGAGTGATATCATTGCCCCGCGGTTATGGTTGCAGACAAACAATGAAGGTGAAGCTCCATTTGGTGCTCATTACGGGCATACAAATTATTAATTATATGGGTTTTCTGTTTAAACTCTTTCTTGTGTGGCTGTGACAAACCGACGTTATTAAAAGTAAATGAAGTTATGGGAAGCTCATTCCGGGCCTTGGCGAATAAATGATTTACTGTTCTTTTTGTATTCCGTTGTGTAAGGCCGATTTGTTAAGATGTTAGTAATTCATTATTTAATTAGGGCCCAGCTTTCTTATCAACCCACATGGACATTGTAATTATTACAAAGGAAGTCAATGGGACATTATTTTAATGTTCTAGAGATTTCTTGGTCTGACTTGTTCACACAAATAATTCATCAACCTGACACATTTCAATGCTGCGGAAGAAAATACCACATCAATTAAATAATACTTAGACTCATTCACGGTGTTCTGCCGATGTTGTGCTTATTGCAGATTTGTAGGGACGTGATTAACCTCTTGTTATTGTAGAACTGTATACAGAAACTTGTAATCACAGCGGAACGGTTTATTAACTGGTGTTCCTACCCATTGAAAGTTAGACGGCCATTGCCTACGCTTGTACCAGAGATGTATGTTGTGTTGGGACATTGCCTTGTACTAACCCTGCCATTGCAGTAGGTAGGTGTCAAGGCTTTAAGGCACTGCTATACAGAATATTTTTGAGCTCACACAAGAATGGAGCTGACTTTAACACATTAACCACTTGACCTCCAGAAGATTTACACTCCTTTGTGATCAGGCCATTTTTTGCAATACGGCACTGCATTACTTTAACTGATAATTGCATGGTTCTGCAACACTGTACCCGAATAAAATGTATTGCACTATAAACAAAAAAGACCAATTTTGAAAAACAAAAAATACATAAAACATACCCAATAAAAAATGTAAAAAATCTAATTTCTTCATCAATTTAGCCCAATATGTATTCTGCTACATATTTTTTGGTTAAAAAAATCCCAATAGGTGTATATTGATTGGTTTGCACAAAAGGTATCGTGTCTACAAACTAAGAGAAAGATTCATGTTATTTTTATTTTTTTATTTTTTTTTACTGGTAATGGCGGCGATCAGCGATTTTTAGCGGGACTGCGATATTGCAGCGGGCAGATCAGACACCTAACTGACATTTTTGACACTTTTGGGGGGACCAGTGACATTACTATAGTAATCAGTGCTAAAAATATGCACTGTTACTGTAATAATGACACTGGCAGGGAAGGGGTTAACACCAGGGGTGATCAAAGGGTTAAATGTGAGCCTAGGGGGTGTTTTCTAAGTGTGAGTGGGATGGGCTTGTGGAATCAACACAGCTACCTGTTTCTAAATTGGAGAAACACTGGAGCCCTGTGTTGATTGCTAAGAGAATAACTGTCTGCTGTGTTTACATTAGCAGACCGCCGTTCTCTCTTCATAGGGAGCGATCGCGGGTACCCGGCTGAAATCGCGGCCGCTGGCCCCATGCATCAGCTTCCCCTGTGGCGAATGGGGGTGAACAAGGTAGCAGTCGCGTGAAACGTGTCTACTGTCCTACCCTGCGGTACCTTGTACCACTTATGTGAATAAAGGAACTTTTCTTCATTGGATTCTGTGGTGGTGTGCGACCATTTTCTTCTTTCTTTTCTTGCAAATGGGGGTGGGTGGGCGTCTCCAGTGGCGCGTGTGCGCCCCCAGGATCGCTCCCGTGAACTGCCGTGCAGGTACGGCGATTCGCAGGAACCTGCCGCCGTATATAGGTCGGCAAGTGGTTAAAGACAACCCAGTGTAAAAAGTAAGAGGTGAATAAAAAGAAAAACGAACCCCGAACATATGTGTAGCACCCTCCTAGGCAGGTGCTAGTGATAGTATAATTTTGGGCTCTGTCTGCCTATCAGAGGAGCAGCCGGCTAATCTATATTGCTTTCTGTCTAGCAGAGAGCAGGATCTGTTAGTGAGGTCTGCTCAGTGTGCTCAACGTGTGATTCATTGGGTCTAGACAGTGTTTGACACTTGTCCAATAGGGAGGCATGTTGGACAGTGGTAGAAAACCTGACCAATGGATACATAGGCTTTGATACAGTCCTGTTGATTGTCAGAGACAGGCTGTCTCGGTGCATTCTGGGATACTGTATAAAAGCCAGGAGCACATGTGCTGCGGGGTCTTTGGCTGGTGAGCAGAGTCCCGGAGGGAGGGTGGCGGCTGCCTCCTCCTCTGTAGCAGTGGCACGTGGCATTAGGAGGTCATCCTGCGAGCCAGAGGAACGGAGCTAAACCCAGAGGTCCAGGAAAGCTGACTGAGGGGGAGACACTGGAGACCCTAGAAAAACAGTATTGTGAGTACAGGGGATCGTGTCAAGGGCCTGACCTGAGGGGGGCCACCACAGAGTAGGATAGTCAGTGGACGGGTGTCATTGGTCAAGAAAGACGATACTAGGAGAGTGTCCTGAAGATAACTTTAGTTCATCAAATCATCTGGAAAGAGACTTAACCCTAAATCCATCTAGTGGCTGTGGCCTGGCTGTATCATGTCCTCCCAACTTTGTGCATAGTTAATTTGGAGTATCCCACTATTTCCTTCTCCCATCCCTATTTAAAATAAAACACCAAAAACAACTACAAACCCTGGACTGATCATTGACTGAGCCAAGAAGTAAAGTGGTAAATTATGAATGCCAGTGTTGCTAACAGTAACCCAGGGGGACCCGAAAGTGTAATATCCAGCAGTCCTCAAGGGGGCAGTGCTACATATAATGTGCCTTTTCAGCAATGCTGTAGTTTGCTAAGTAAAAGTGAAGAACTGTCGGCAGTATGTTGAACTTTTGGAGTTTTTTCCATGCTTCTGGGTGGTTCAGATTTCAGATTCAGTTAGTGAGTCCCTGAATGTGCAGCCAAGCTCCTATAAAAGTTGGGAAGCAGCAGGTAGCGGGCTGTTTATTCTTTGTCTCTGATGCTCATTGCAGTTCATTTTTCAGTTAAGATCGTAAGTATCTTTTTTTTTTTGCAGTTATTTAGGTCTGCACATTATTCTTATGGCTGTATCCAGGCTTATTTTCCTTGTGCAGGTGCAAGCTTTTATAGGCAACAAGAAAAAAAATGAAATTCTATTAACTCAGTAAGTTAATAAATAGACGGATACAGCTTCACACTCTGAAACATTTACAGCCCTCCGCCATCTGCACGGAAGGCACATTCAACATTTTCAATCATTCAGTAACCAGTACTGGTTTATATCTGCCACCTGATCATCACCATGCAGCTTGGCCTCCCTCCTAACTGCTGTTAGATACAGCGTGATCATCATCGCCCCAGTGCGTGCGCCAATGGAGTCGATTTGCGGTACTTCTATTCTGATTTCATTCTCAGTAAATCCATCCTGTCTCATTACCTCATTGTCCTCATTCTTTAAAGAATATGTAAACCCAAACTTTCATATTCTTGATATGTACCTGCTTTACCATAAACTTGTATGAAAAAGTATCCTTTTCTCTTTGTATTGCTTCCTTTGTGTGAAGAGCTCCTTCTGTTTTCCTAATAAAAACTGACCACGCTAGGTTTGAGAGCGCATCTTGGTCAGTTCTCTGGCTGTGCTGAGAACACAGCCTGCTCTCCTCCAATGATCAGACTTGTCCTGATACACCCCACCCCACACAGCCATTCACTGGGAAGACCAGTGTGCTGCTGTTTCTCCTCCTCCAGCTCTCTGAGCTCCTTATGCATCTGAGAACAGAGGGAATGTGATCACTTATAAAACAGGGAAAAAAGATGTTTATAATGTTTTTTTTATATCTATACACAAATATTTTGCCTTTCATTTGTAACATTTCGTTCTTTCATTTCATTTCTTTCAAACTGAATGGGTTGTTTTACAAGGTGAGGGTTTACATATACTTTAAGCCTTCAAGTGTTAATAAACCCAGCAGCCTGCATTCACTATATCCGGTCTCCCACAGTACACAGAACATGGAAATACAATAGTTTTAGTAAATATAAACTGCTGAATACCTTTTCTCATCAGCAGTATATAGCAGTCTTGTAAATTCAATCAGTGTCTGGTTAAGGCTTGTAGGAGGAGTTTTCATTCTGCTCTGACTGTCCTATAAGGCTACAGAACCTCTGACGCTCTGTTTGGATAATGCTGATTGGCCCTGTGCTGATCACATGCACTCTTCCAAGAAAACAAAAAAAAAAAACCTCTCTAGCAATACACACTAAACTGAGCATGTGCAGCTTGTTCCCCAGCCTCTGTTCTATCAGGAGATGGATTGGGGACAGTAGAAGAAGGGGAGGATCAAACAGCCTTTTTACACAATTCTGAGAATTAACCTCTTAGGTTCCACAGTGAGTATAACAATCATGCCTTATTGCATTTACAGACTGATTAAGAACACTTTAAAGAGGAAGTAATCCCTCCTCTGACACTCTTACCTATAGGTAAGGCTTACCTATAGGTACTGTAAATATCTCCTAAACATGTACCGTTTAGGAGATATTTACCTTACATGCAGCCAGTGATGTCACTGGCGCATGCGCTCTGAAGGAACGGCCGCTGGTGCCATTCCTTCAGAGACCCGTGCCGTGACCGTCAGCTCCCGCGCGCGTGCGCGGGAGTGACGTCACCGCGGCTCCGGCCAATCAGATGGCCGGATGCCGCGATCCCGGAAGACGGGCAACTGGACATGTCGCCCGTCATACAGGTGAGCGGGCGGCACGGCGGGGGCTCATTCTTAGGTAAGTATTTCATAATGAGCTAGTATGAGATGCATACTAGCTCATTATGGGTTTCTCTTTCAGGTTACAGCAAAAAAAAAAAAGTTTTGAGGGTTTACAACCTCTTTAAAGCAGTGCTGTATTTTCGTCTAGGCCAACAAGGCCCAGGCCTAGGGTGCCACTTTGCAGGGGGGTGGCAAAAAATCCCTCCCCCCGCCTCCACCTGAGACTCTATTAGCCACTGGTTGCTAGAGCCGCCTGGCATCTAGCAACCAGTGACATTATGGCCGTGACTCCCTTGCCCTGCCCATAATTCAAAGTGAAGGAGGATTTCTCTCTCTCTCTCTCTCCTCCCCCTCCCCTCTTTCTCTCTCTCTCTCTCCTCTCCCTCTCCTCTCCCTCCCCCCTCTCTCTCTCTCTCCTCCCCTCCCCTCTCCCTCCCCCCTCTCTCTCTCTCTCCTCCCCTCCCCTCTCTCTCTCTCCTCCTCTCTCTCTCCTCCCCCCTCCCTTCTTTCTCTCCTCCCCCTCCCCTCTCTCTTTCCTCCCCTCTCTCTCTCTCCTTCCCCCCTCCCCTCTCTCTCTCCTCTCCCCCTCTCACCCTCCTCCCCCCTCTCTCTCACCCCCACCCCCTTTCACCCCCCTCTCGTGAGATCTCGGGGGTTAATGCCGGGATTTGCAGTCCTTCAGTTTTGGAGGGATGCATATCTGTTAAATAAGAAGGGCAGGGGCAAATTTACATAAGAGGGGGAGGGGGGGCGTGCAATTTTATTCTTGCCTAGGGCAGCACAGAACCAAAATACACCACTGCTTTAAAGTAGAACTTTAGCCTTAAACAAACTAACTCTACTGGCAGCCACATTCTAAGACTAATCTATCTAACCCCATAAAGCAAAAATCTATATATCGACCCTTTCTGCAGCTGATCTGGTCTGGTCTCCAGCGAGGGATAGAGTGTGGAAGAGACAGCCAACAAAGACTGGGAAATGAATGGGAAGTCACGTCACCCATAGAGTTGCTATGGGGCTTCCGTTGCCGGCTGCCTCTCCTGCACACGCCTACACCGAGAAGATGCCGCTGACCCGCTGACAGCTCAGCGTGGGACAGGATTGGAGTGGCTTTAGAACAGGTATGTATAGGGATTTGTGCGTTACAGGTTTGGATAGATTGGTCTTAGAATGTGGCTGCCAGTAGCTTTAGAGTTAGTTTTAGGCTGAACTTCTATTTTATGGCTTAAAGTATATGTAAACCCATATAATAATGCTGGGCCAATAACCAAGGACCAAACCTGTCATGTAGGAGGGAGGGACTCACATCGCCCCATACATAAAAGTACTGAAGGAGAGAATAGCATAGACGTGTTCACTTCATTAATGGGAAAGCAAAGAGAAGATTTTTTTGGTTTTATATCAGGGAATTTTGGCTGCTTTTGTCCCAGTAGTGAGATTTCTCTTCTTTTCTTGTCCCAAAGATACAAGGGGAAGTGACAAGAAATCTCTCCAATGTGAATAAACGTTTTATAAGAGAGTTGCCAAAGCAACAGATTTCCCATTTGGAGGAATTCCTCTCACTTTTATCTCTGATGACAACTCAAACAATGTGTATGTCCCATAACCAGGTCACCAGGACAAATAGAGAGGGTGAAGAAGCTCCCCAGTGGGTAGACAACCAGCAATAAAAACTTGACAGGGGGTTTAACTCTTCCCTACTCTATTCAAAGCAGAAAAAAGTTAATTTGCATATAATTTAATGTGACCTACTACTTTGCCTTGCATGGGTGAAGCACAGTTCCTATGAACCGGCAATGGAAAATGTGTGCCGTTGAGGCTACAAGGGAAAGCAATCCTGAGTCCACCACTGTGAGTGCAAGCCAAGGAAGGAGCTCGCCTCTCCTCTAAACTGTTGAGCAAAGGATGGATCCCATGAAGCTGCACATCAATGCAGACCCACTGGTATTGGAATGAATGGTCTCAGCCTGGGCTTCTGCCAATCCACGCCCCCAGCGTGTTTCGTTTGGAGCTTAATCATAGGGAAGCACAAGTCCTCTTTAAATGAAAACAAATATCAGCTTTGAAACTTGTGCATGAACTTTGCTCAAATTTTTGATCCATACCATCAGTTAATGTTCTCTCTTCACCACACGTTACCCTGTGTGTAGTTCGACATGCCACTCAAATAGCAGGGTCAAATAGTTTCGCAGCTGTTTCTTCTTGACATGTGCTCTTGAAAAATGGAACCTAAGCTTCCCCAGATGCGCCTTGTTAGAGTGAGGGATGATGGGAGGATGGAAACCTTACAGCACATGTGTCAAACACAAGGTCCGTGGGCCAAATGCAGCCCGCCAGGTCATATCATGTGGCCCTTGCCCCTCACCTGCACCTGTGGTACCCCCTCTCATCTCTGTCCCCACCTTGTCTCAATGGTTGGCAGCAAAGAGGGTGAAAAAATTCCTTCTACAGATCCAGCACCTCTTTGTGCAGCCAAAATTTCCCCTTCCTGATCTTAGTATTCAGCAGACTCTGGCAGCTGACTCCAGCCCTCCTCCGGTCCTCCTCTAGACCCTGCACTTTCTTCTTCTCAGCTCCGCCCCCAGCTTTTTCCCAGCAGCAGTATGAAGTAAGGGGGTGCACTGTGATGTAAGGGAGGGTGAGAGACTCTTGACCTCTGATGATGGGCAGGGCTCTTGACGTCTGCTGTAAGGGGGAGGGGAGGGGTGGGGTGCTCTAGACCAGTGGTCCTCAACCCTGGCCTACAGGGCCCACTAACAGGCCAGATTTGCAAGATAACTGAAATGCATCCCAGGTGATATCATTTGCTGCTCAGTGATTGCAGTACTCTAGTCTGCATCTCCCCAAGGTAATACTTAAAATTGTGTTCAGGGATTAGGATTTGTGTTACCTTAGTCATGAAGGGGTTAACATATACTGTATGTATTTCAAATGCGTATTTATCCGTTTCTCTAAATTAAATGTTCTGTAAGGTTCTGAGCCTCGGCGGCAGCCCCGTATCCTTCAACGCAAAAATGTTGATGCCTAAGCAGAGAGGGTTCGTTATGATTCAGCAGCTGAACAACTCTGACGGAATGAACCTTTTTGTTGGATTTTGCTGCTGCTATTATGTTAATGCTTTCCTGAGTTTCTGTAGAACAAAATAATTGCATGAAGTTTGTTCAAGTTATTTTTGCTATTTGAACTTTGTCACACTGTGTCGGTACATTCACTTTACCAAATTCGATTTTAGCACAAGAATGAGATC
This sequence comes from Pelophylax lessonae, assembly GCF_965119305.1. Taxonomy (NCBI): domain Eukaryota; kingdom Metazoa; phylum Chordata; class Amphibia; order Anura; family Ranidae; genus Pelophylax; species Pelophylax lessonae. The sequence continues at coordinate 688,626,231 of NC_138769.1, read as the reverse complement.
AAGGATAAAGGGTTTTCTGAAAAGAACCCACAAAGTCAGTCGGAAAATTACTAATACATTTAAGAAATATCGGCAGTTAAAGCAGAACTCCAGGCAGAGCACTTTCAAAACCCAACTCCAGGATATTATCCCCCCCCCCCTGATTAACCCCATCTACCACCCACTCTGTCAAGCCTCAGGCATACGCTTTATCATGTTTGTTTACTTGGTAAATTTTGTCCTGGGCTGCACCTAGTGGTCAAAGTGTGCAATCCTACATTCTTTATTGGAACTTGTTTAGTAGTGTTTCATTACAGGCTGCATCAGCATTAAGCATGCCCTCAAAGGGCCGGTTGTATCTGTAGGACTATATGTCTAGAGCAGTGGTCCTCAACTCCGGACCTCAGGGCCCACTAACAGGCCAGATTTTAAGTATTACCTTGGGGAGATGCAGACTAGAGTACTACAATCACTGAGCAGCAAATTATATCGCCTGGGATGTATTTCAGTTATCTTGCAAATCTGGCCTGTTAGTGGGCCCTGTAGGCCAGGGTTGAGGACCACTGCTCTATATGATGACTATAAATGGAATTATTATCCTGTACCACTTCAGGGAATTTCTTGAAATTGAGAATAGAGAATCGATGGTGGGGGTGGCTTAGAATAGATGGAAACTGTACCCATTTCCCTTATGTGATGCCGCACAGTGGGGAAGTATTCACCCCTAAAATTGCAGTGTAATAAAATGCAACAAGTGATGGCTATGTATTGAGTTTTTTCTCAATGCCAAGACAGTGGGTGGGACTAAGCCACACATCATGTGTGATTGGATAACAAGTTATTTATGTTTTGTGTTTCTAACACTTTAATGACTTTACAATGGGGTCCCATCACACATAGTTATGCTCCTGCTTCTTCATCCAGCAGTCATGAGAATAAAGCTCTCTTGCTTTCTGAAAGCATTCATTTATTCATTCACCATATTCATTCAGTTGGTACACGATTGCAAAATTTGCATCACAATGGCAGACACGGCATTTTGGCTTCTTTTTATTTAGCTATTACCATATTGTGGTGACCTGTCTCCTCTTGATGAAAGTCTGCAACTTACATAAGGTTGCCAGTTCATACACAACCATTCTTCCTGTCTCCATTCACGGCTGTGCCAGGCAGAGCTACAATAGGCAGGAATTCGGACATGATTAAATGCAGACACAGTCTATAGAGCATTGTCTGGTCAAATTGTTAGAACTGTGAATCAGAGCAGGTACCATTCTCCTTGAAGCTATATATATAAATATATATATTTCAACTTCAAATGATTCAGTTCCAGCATGAATTCTGCCTGCTGGTTTTCCACGGAAAAAAGGTGAGAAGGTTAGGGAATAAAAGAAGGATTTTATAGTTATCTTTAGCATCCTCAGATTCAGTTTCTTTGATAACGAAATCTTTGGAACAAAAGTGTATTTGTGTTTCTTTTATGGGAGGAGAACGGGGTCGTGGTGAAAATATGACTGGTTGACTATATTTGTTTTGTATTAAACGACATCTGAATATTTTATTTTCTTAAAATGCACCAATATATTGTCCACGGTAGACCTCTATCATGGTGTTTGAATAACAAGCAAGTAGGTACAGTCAGTGCTCTGGACCTATTCCCTGCGCTCAAAGTGGTGCAATCCTCTATCCAGCTCAACTTGTAGATGAGAACAAATCATTCGGTAATCTTCTAATGCTTCAGCCTTGCAGCCCCTCACTAGACCAGGGTGGTCTGGAAACACTGTGAAACGACAAACAAACACAAGGGCGCACCGGCCTAGTGCATTATCCTTAAAACAGGTTTATTAAAATGATGAATTAAAAATACTCACAAACGAGTTCTTAATAAAAGGCACATCAAACAAAGCATAAAATCCTCAGCATCGAGATCGGGATTCCATCATCTTCTTCAGAGGCTCTGAAGAAGAGGCGCAGCCTTGAAACCCGTAAGCCTGTACAGCTTCGGGGGACGATGGAATCCCGATCTCGATGCTGAGGATTTTATGCTTTGTTTGATGTGCCTTTTATTAAGAACTCGTTTGTGAGTATTTTTAATTCATCATTTTAATAAACCTGTTTTAAGGATAATGATCTAGGCCGGTGCGCCCTTGTGTTTGTTTGTTGTTTCATGGTGATTGATTGCCAGTTGCACAGCACTGCATTGGTGAAGGCAGGGGATGGTCACAAGTAGCCATATACTTGGAGGTAGCAGAATTTCCATCAACAGAGCCAGGCAGTGTAAGAGTGGACTCGTTACTATCTACTTCGGGCATAGTTCAAGTTCACTTTCATTTTTTTTTTGCTTTAAGGTTTAAACCTGAAATTATATATTTTCAGTTTTGTTACCTTTCTTTAAATTTTAGGACAAAGCGTTAAGCTAGCCATACTCATTAGATGTGTACTTGAAGGAGAAGGAGCACCACGCTGAGAGTCCAAAAGGTCTTATTGTTTTTCTTCACATAGGTCAGGTACCTGACCTATGTGAAGAACGAAATACAAGTTTTTTTGGAGTGTTAAACTTTTGCTGTGGTGCTTCTTCAAATACACTATTTTCGTTGCTTTTCCCAGAGGTCCTCTAGCTCAGTGGTCGCCAACCTTTCGGACCTCACGGACCAATAAACTCACAATTATGAATCCCGCAGACCACTAACATGAATTTTACATGCCTTATAAACACTATGCTCCGGCTCTCTGCGCTCCTCCCTCTGGATCACACTACTGCCTTATACACACAATGCTCTCTGCCGCCCACCCCCCGCACTCTGCATCATACTGCTGCCTTACACTGATTCATCATTGGATTTTACATCCTTATCCAGCCATGTGCCCGAGCTCTGTGCTCCCTCCCACAGTCTGTGATCAGCGCTGCCATTGGAAATCTCCTCCTTCTTCACCTGCCGCTCTCTGCACTACTCCCAGCACCTCACTCTGAGTTCACAGGAGCTGACACTACAGAGGAGGCATCGGGTCTCAATGCACGCGGACAGTTTTGATTTTCAGCATTGAGAACAACACTGGAAACAACATTGGGCTGTATACATCCACCACAATGTTGATTTGTGGCAGAACCCCTGGCGACCACCAACATTTTCTCGTGGACCATCAGGTTGGTAACTGCTGCTCTGGCTTTTGTGAGCTGCCTATCTAGTGCATTCAAGTACAAGGGTGTATACCCATTCACTTCCATGTCTGGCTGTACCCCCCACTTGTGGTAACTTGGGCACCGAAAAAGCACTGGTAACTTTATGCTAGGCATATTTTATTCCTAGTAATATTGTTGTGCTTAAGTGGTGAGAATTTTGTCAATAATCACCCTTTCCACCCAGCAGTAGGCTCCCACAACAGGGTTAGCAAAAGAAGGGACCCAAACATCAGTGAGCTCACATATATAAAGTACATACATATTCGCCAGCACACCATGGATCTTGCAAAAGCAATCCAAAAGCTTTATTGCAAAAAGGATCACATCAAAAACAGTGCAACTTTTCGGAGCCACGCAGGACCCCTTGGTCAGGCATGTGGCTCTGTTGCACTGTTACTGATGTAATCCTTTTTGCAATAAAGCTTTTGGATTGCTTTTGCAAGATCCATGGTGTGCTGGCGAATATGTATGTACTTGTGATAGATCCAGTGTCCAGCTGGTGATCGCTTCACCACCCAATATATATGTGCCTATATCAAGGAAGGTGTGCGATGGGAATATGAACTTTACTCACATATATAAAGTCCTGTAGACTGCTGAGACTAATAAGACCATCTGGCTAGCAGGTAAGATGTGGACCTAGGACTGGAGGCTTTATCCTACCCAAAGCCTCACAAAGCCTCCAGATTCCTGAACTCAGAAATGTGTTTGTTTTTGCCACTTCATCTTTATACTCCGGATGGGGTTGCCACCCCATACCTTTAAACCCAAACACATTTGAATTACACAGGATCTGGGTCTAATTTAATGCGGATAAGGCACCTGGTGAGTTTACTTACCTCCTTAATCAGCCACAGAACCTGTGTAATTAATGTGTTTGGGTTTAAAGGGTTGAGGCAGCAACCCTAACCCTGGAGCCCTTCACCATGTGTAGGTGAGAAACCTAGGAGACAAATATACATTATGCGCAATCCCACAATCCTGCTATCCAGCACTTCACTGAATATATATATATATATATATATATATATATATATATATATATATATATATATATATATATATATACTGTATATATGTATACATATAGTGTGTGTATTCCCCAGCACTAAGCACAGAGCATTTTTGAGGTTGCGCCTTTATTAACAGCAGTAACTTCATTGCCACTCTATTGTTCCTCACAGACTTTCCTATAAATGCTTTGTTATATCTCAGATTTCATTTTTAAGAGTTTCGGTTGATCTCCTCTTAGCTTGTTTTACAGCCAGATTTAAAACAAAACAATACAATGGCGCTTTCTGCATCTTGAAAATCACTTTAGCGGTACCTGGTCTTTCTGTAATGAACATCAGCTGTGTGTCATTCTCTGGTTAGCCAAGGCATTAGAAGTGTAGTTGGAAAAACAAGTTATATTAGTGCTCTTTTTTTCTAAGTATGGGCAAAGGTTTATTTTAAAATATATATATGAAATATAGTAAAAGCCCAGTTTTTTGTTTATTTGCTAGTTTTGAATAGAGTAGAGAATGTTTAAAACTCTATCTTTTTTTTTTTGCATATGCATACCATTCAGAAGATATTCCATAAGTATTTGGTTCCTCAGGCCAATAGGGGGTGGGACTTTGAGGCAAGTTTGAGCAAAAAGCAATGTATGCGATATGCAATTTTTCAAGGTTTTAATAAAATGTTTATTTACCACTTAATACAATTATATTGTGCTTTGTTGGGTAAGGGACCCAACAGTGAAAAGGTGAAAGAAAGTAAAGGTGTGACACTTGTGATAATGGTGACTTTAGAACAATTTCCCTGACATCCATGCGTTTTGGATGTTGCAGGGGACGTCTAAAATTCTAAGCGTTTCGGCTTTTGCCTATCCGGCTGTGCCTTTTTCACAGGTTCACCATATCTACAATTATATTATTCATCATTAGTACAGTGTAAATGGAGTGGTTTCTTTAAATTGTCTCTTCTATATTCAGTAATCAAAAATTAACTTACATATTGTTTTTTGTAGATATGGTGAACCCGTGAAAAAGGCACACTTTTACTTTCTTTCACCTATTCACTGTTGGTTCCCTTACCCAACAAAGCACAATATAATTGTATTAAGTTGAAAATAAACATTTTATTAAAACCTTAAAAAATCGCATAATCGCATACATTGCCTTTTTCTCAAACTTGCCTCAAAGTCCCACCCCCTATTGGCCTGAGGAACCAAATACTTATGAAATACAAACCAGGGATGTTGGCACACTAAAACCTAGCGATATATACCACATATCCAACCAATAGTATACTAGAGTCAAAAACAAAAAACCCCCAATACCATTCAGAAGATAGATTTCCTCCTATCCTTTAGGGACATCAGGAAGTAAGAGGATAGCTGTCATTGGAACAGATGTCCCTTTTAGATGTCCTCTCTATTTCTTTTGTGGTGAGAGCTCAAAATCTAAGATTTTCCCCACTTCCCCTGAACTAGGATTTTCAAAAGAAGAGGTCGGTGGTGACAGCACGGTTGCCAACAGTACATTTACAAACAGTTTGTAAAATCTGTAACTTTTGCATCTGTTACTGACATTCTTGGACAGATGCAAAAATTATGGATTTTACAAACAGTTCGTAAATTTACTGAAAGTTGGCGACCCTGCAATGGCAGCCATACATTTAATGGCTAAATGTGGGGATATCTAACCATCACATCTCTAAATGGGCAAAAGTATGTGGTCATCGCTCTAATTTATAGTGAAGGGTACGGTAAATGCTACAACATACAAACTTATTTTAGATCATTTCGAGCTTCCAACCTGTTGTAGCAACAGTTGGTTAAAAGCTCCTTTCTGTTCCAGCATGTGCACAAACCCAGCTCCATAAAGACAGGGGTTTGATAAGTTTGGTGTGGAGGAACTCAAGTAGCCTGTATGCAGACCTGGCCTCAAACCTACTGAGTACCTTTGAGATATATTGGAACACCGGTTGTGAGCTTCTCCTCCAACATAAGTGAATGGGCACAATTACCCCCAGACACACTCCACAGTCTTCTTGTGAAGAGCCTTCCCAGATGAGTAGAGGCTGTTTGGCTCTCCATACACGGAGCAAATTTATTTCCTGCAACCACGGATTACAGAAAAAAAATGTGCTTGATTCTCCCATCAATGCAGACAGTGTTGATGCGGGAATCCCTGCTGCTGGGCCATTGCTTTCTCCTGGACAGCGGAGGGGAAGCCGCCCCCCCCCCCCCGGGAGACATTGATTATTGCCTGTGGCTATAACAGCCGCTAGCGATAATCGCAGGTAAAACCCGACATGCTGGTTGTACCAAAATAGATTGATTGATCAATTTGATACATTCAGCCTGCCCATACATGGTTGGAATCTCGACCGGTTTCTGCTGAACCGACCGAGATTCAAACCGTGTATGGCCTGCTTTATAGCTGCAAAGGGGCTCACTCCACCAATGCCCATGACTTTGGAATTGGGTGTTCAAAAGGTTCAGGTGTACACAAACCTTTTGACATTATACAGTAGTGTAATTCTGTTTTGCGCCAGGTGCACATTAAAGTGGTTGTAAACCCTCACATATACCCAGTGATGTGACTGGCTTCAAGTAATACACAGAGATGAAACAAATCCTCCTAAAAAAGTTCTTCCTGCAGTCTTCTCTTCTTTATATCCATTCAAAGTGCTGTATTTTAAAGCTTGTTTGGGAGTTCAGAAAAAAGGAGACGGAGAGCTGAAATTACACTCTGCAGAGCTCAGTGAGGAGAGCTCTGAGAGCTGATTGGAGGTTAGGGACACCCCCTAATCCTCTTCCCACAGCACACAGGAACAGAGCTGGCACTGTCAATTGGCTGGAGCTCTTTCCCCTGTCACCTTTTTTCTCTTGAAGTCAGGAAAACTTGTCAGAGGTGACTTGTGCTTATTGCAGAGGAAGGGAGTAGCAGACAGAAATGACACTTAGTGCTCTCTATTGAGACAAATACACACTACAGACAGATATGCGTTGTTCATGTTTCATGTCTGAGGTTTACAACCACTTTAAAATATAGTGTAAAGCTTTTACATGTAGCATAGCTGCAGTGTGTCCTGGCTAGCGTTAGCAGTTCACTGACTTATTTGCTGCATGGAGTTGTCCTTTAAGTTCACATATTACCCCAGCTTAAAGGACGTGTAAATCTCAACAATAAACTACTTTTATTTGCTCCCTTTTGGTTTGTTAAATACACCATTAAAGGTGTTTTGTGTGATAGGTGTCAAAAATCCCTGTTGATCTTTTCAGCGTTCTTGCCAGCTATACTTTCTGTTTATACTCCATCAGTTCTAAGGAATACAGGACTCCGCCCATCTATGTTGTGGGTTCTGAGTATTCCTGTACTGTTTCTGTTGTCCTAGTATAGAAGGGTGAGTGAGTGTTGTCATACTAGGACAGGAAGTGTGTTATTGGCAGAATTGCCCGATAATAATAAGGCAAATAAAAGGCTAAAAAATAAAAACTAATAGAGCCACCTCATCTAAGGACTGATAAGCATAACATACTTGCACTTGCAATATACATGCACTTTTGGATTTAGATACACTTCAATAACCGAACCCTTTAAATGTCAAAAAGCTGTATAAAATACAAAAAATAAATAAAAACTGGAAAGGGTACAAATTCATGTCAAACGCTGTACCTAATTGTTGGGGTTTGGCAGTTCACTGGATGAAATAGACCAGCCAACCCAATCTGAACATGTCATTGACATAAATGCTTCTAAGCTGCAGAGTTTAATGTCTGAAGTCATCTAATATTAATAAAGCTTGTATTTCTCCCGTGATCACTGTCCATTCATCTCTTGTTAAATTGAGCAGCTTCCCCTGTTTTCCCAAAGAGACCTGAATCTGTCAATATAAATTTTATGGTAAGTGACCCATAATTTACTGATGCAACAAACTGCTGGCTTATGTCTCTCTCCTAATATCATCTGCTGAGTCTGAAGCTTTTCATTTAAAGGTTTCATTTATTATTTTCCAGCCTTTTGCCAAGAATTTACAGTAAGCGTCACAAAAGTTCTCTGGCAAAGATTTCTAGAAAAAAATTAAAAATCACAGTGTAATTATTATAAATGAGTCACTAACTGTGTGTTTGGCTCTGAGACCTCAAACAGTTGTCTTTTGTTTTTTCTCTTAACCTCCCTGGCGGTATGATTCTTTCGGATTTTAGGTGCTGAAAGCGGTACCATTATTTTGCATGTAATTCTTGAGAATAAGCAGCCCAAACCAACTATTTATATATATATTTTTTTTACTGTGCGTTCTTCTTTATAACATCTTGGGTATGATAAAGTTTAAAACACAAAATTTATAAATTATAATAAAATTATAATAAAAAACTATAAATAAGTTAAAGTATGTATGTATGTATGTATGTATATATATATATATACATACACATATATATATATATATATATATATATATATACACATAAAAAGTACAGTAAAACTGCAGGAAAGGGCACTGGGGGGCAATGTAATGTGAATTTATTTTATTTTGAATGGTATCAGTGTGTTTGGTGTGTTTTACATTTGAATTTGCCGCCGGTTCCACCCCCCTGCGAACGTCACGTCGCAGGAGACAGAAGCCGGGCCACGGAGAGGATCGGGTGGAAGATCCGCCGCCGCATACATCGCTGGATCCCGGTGACAAGGTAAGAAACCTCTCTTACAGGATCCAGCGATGCTTCTGGCGGTACCCCGGGTGTGGCTCGGGGTTACCGCTTTTGGCTCTGAAATTGAACTCCGAGCCACGCTCGGGAATACCGCTAAGCAGGTTAAGGGTAAATATATATTTTTAATTCAATTATTTGTTAATGCAAAATAGACAATGAGGCTCTTGCGAACAGATGTGCATAGAAATTTGGGAAGAGGGGCCGGTCAAAAACAACCAATCAAACAGCAGTTTGGCATTTTTCAGGGCAGTTTGGGTAAAGAAATCTGACTTTTTTTTTTCTATACATTTTTATTGAAATCAAGGAAGGATTGACAAATAAGGTACAGTTAAAACATATTTGACAATTATGTATCAGAGCGCATAGATCACAAGTTATTGTGGAAAAGAAAGTACAAACATAAGGCATATCTGAAATATAAGGATTCTTTTTTATAACAAGTGATAAAAAGGACCATAGAGATGTGTTATAGAAAATATGTATATAATCAAAAACTATACGTTATTTATAAATGAGGGGTTGTGTTAGTACCTGTAGAGAAGGAGAGAATTGAACTTAAGACAAAAAAGGTGATAGAGGTATAATAGGAGAGGAAGGAGGAAAGAGGTCAGGGGAGGTAGCAGGGGAAGAGGAGAAGAGGGAAGGGAGGGAGGGGGTGCCTGCTCTCCCTCTCCGCACTTGGTGTTTGTTAGGGGTATTGGTTTGTGTTACATAGACAGTATGGAATAACTATTTAAAGTATTTTCTGACTTCTAATTGGTTTGGTGGATAAAGTAAGGCATCATGCTCACCGCAGCTCAAAAAAGCTGATTCTTCAGGTATTTTAGCTTTGTTTTCTCTGCCTGTAAACTCCAGTCCATGTGCTACCATCTAAAATGTGTTCCCACGTCTGCAGGGTAAAAAATGAGTACAACAATGTGATAGCGCTGCTATCATAAACCAATTCACTTAAAAAATGGATATAGAAAATATTAACAGATGATACCTCTACGCGTTACGCCACATCCATCACAAATTCCTCCAGTTGAAGCCATGATGAATGTGGCGTAATGCATAGAGGGGGTAGGAGAGTCTCCAATGGGGCATGGAACCGGCCTCTGCTCAGACACAATTCACACCATCCATGCTGGGGGGGGGGGCTGCACTCTGTCCTTGTCTTCGATCCACACTCAGTTGGTCAGCGGTAGGGACTTTTTACTTCCCTTCACCAGGAATCCTTTAGGCATGTCTGTGGCAGAAGCGGAACAGACTTTTTTCGGGGCAATAAGAGTGGCCCAGGGGGCAATTTCCCCCCTGCCCCCTGGTCCAGTCCTCCCCTGCTCCCCTGATCTGCACATGCAACACAAGGTAGGGCCCAAAAAAACATACATGACCCGTTTTTAAACTTATTTCACCCCAACACTTAGCATACGACACTGTGATGCGCTGCAGCGTGGATGTTTTCCCAGCTACTGTTATGTGTTGCAGTGCATTACAAGTGCCGTTGCTGCGCACTAACTTGTGTTGCAGTAACATGCTGTAAAACGCGTAGGCCAGAAGAAGGTCTAATTTTTACTGAAGCTTACCATATTTACAGATATCTTTGTGAGCTTCTGGAAAAAATGTGGGACATGATAGACAGAATAGGGATGACAGCAGATTGTTTTATTAATAACTAGAGGAGATGTATAAAATCCCACATAGTCCAAGTTGTTTGCTCTGCTGGCAGAACCAATACATTAAAACCAAAGGCCAGCTAGATGTTATTATAGAACAGTGTAAAATTGCAAGGTCTGCTGTGCCTTCCGTAATCTTCTCTCCAGCCGCTCTACAAGTGCTACCTCGCTTTAAGCCTTATCTTCAAATATTTGCTTTTATATATTACAAATGTATGAAAATGTTTAGAAATTTCATGAACTTTATTACCCTAGGGAAAAGTGCATTGGGTATACTGCTGGGCCTTGTGTGCTGTCGTTGGAATGCAGTGTGAAGATGTTAGAGGAATGATAAGTGCTGTTGGATAAGGCTCAGTAAGTGGGAAATAAGTTGATATGGTTGAGCGATTTTAGATTAGGAATATCTAATGCGGATGTAAATGTAGAAATTTATGTGGGTGTGTAAAATCATTACTTTGAGCAACTAAAAAGCTAAACCTTTGCATGTAAAGTGGACTTGTACAACTTTTGCCTGGTACAGCTAAAGGTATCTCAGGCTGGCACTGTGGAAGCAGTGCAAGTTCCAGGGCAGAACATATGCACAATGATGTGTCTTTCAAATTCAATAGAGCCTTAGCTGTAGTAGGAAACAGCCTTTTAAACCAATTCCCTATGATTTGCCTTTTTTGATTGTAAAGCCTCGTACACACGCATCGATAATTGGCTGTGAATTTTTGGCCAACGTCCGATCGGCCGATTTTCAGCTTGTTAGTATGATGCTTCCGACAATCGTCTCCGACTTTTCGGCCGAAAAAAATCTGGTGTGCAGGCTATAAAATTTTTGTTGGCCATCAACATAACGGCCGATTTTCCGTCAGTCAGTACAGATTTCGGCAGACAAAAATCTGATGAGCAAGGCTGTGCATGCTCAGAGAAGAAAAAACACACGGAAAGTAAACCAGCACATGACATCACTTCTGAAGTAGATTTTTGTTGGCCGAGAAAATTCGTGTGCAGTCTAGGCACATTCCAACCAACAAAACACAACTTGGACAAAAGTCGGACGATCGGTCGGCCGATAATCGTTGCGTGTGTACGAGGCATTACTCCCTTTGGCAACTAGGAACAAAGAGAAATCCTTGGTACTTTCGTGCATGTAGGAACATTCGACATAGTTCACTTCCAGACAGTGCTGGTGCTTGGTCCACGCCAGCATTGTGAATGGGAGCAGGAAGACAGTCCTGAGCCTTGTGTAAGATAAAGTTAGGGAGCTTCATAGTTGACACAGAGCTTTCTCTTCTTGCTACCAGTATCTGAACAGGGCTGCAGTGGAGCAAATGGCCTGCTCCCAGCGAGGGTCATTAAAGTGAACCTGTTCTATTTTCTATGTGGATGAGGGAGCCTTAGTGACTGTAGTAAAACACAGGAAACCAATAAAAACTCAAAGTAAACTAAAATGCCGAAAGCTTGGGCATGAATTGGGAGTTCCTCCCTACTCCCTTTGTGGCTACAGCAGCCTCCATTCTTCTAAGAAACTCTACACAAGATTTTGGAGTGTGTCTTTGGGAATCTGCCCATTCAGCGAAAAGAAAATATGTGAAATGAGCTACTGATGTAGTAATTGAAGACTTGGCTTGAGGGGTTGAGATAAAGGCTCTATGATGACTGAGTTCCTCTGTACCAAGCTCATTACCATGTCTTGATGGTTTTGTGCACAAGGACACAGCCATGCTAAAATAGAAAAGGGCCTTCACCAAAGGGTTACGACATGGCTGGAGAACCACTTGATTATAATGTCTTTGTATTCTGTAGCTTTAACCAAACCCTTCAATGGAAATAACTGGTCTCAAGCATTTGTATCCACCTACTTTTTGCCATACAGATAGGTGTGCCAGTCATGTGTCCATAAACTTTTGGCTTATGGTATATACAGTAACATCAATAAAAATAAATTAAAGTATCTCTTTAAAGGAAAAATCTCAAAACCTTCCTGCAGGGCCATTTACATTTCCAAATATAAGATTATATAGTCATGTATCAGTTCCTTACGCTTGGAGGGTGGCTAATATGTAATTTAGCATTAATTGGTTAATTTGATGTCAGTAGGAGTTGTGTGGTGTCTGTACGCACCACCATCGGTGAAAGCACTGACATGATGCCCCCACATAGATCCTTTTTTCAAGATTTTTATCTAAATATAAAGGTGTAATTTTTCTAAAATTACATTAGGGTTATGTTGTTGTGTGAATAGTTTAGATATAAACAGAACTTGGAAAAGTTTTTCCAGTTAGCCATCTTGGTACCTTAACTGACTTGCTTGGCCAACTTGGCACCTTCCTAGGACATTGTGAAAATGTGCCAGCTAGGTATATCTCTGAGCTGTCTCCTTCCAATTTTTGAAAGTAGGAAAATGAGCTGCTTGTATTAGTAGTTTAATCTGCTGAACATGGTGATTATATCTCATTACACAAGAAGAAAACAATTCTTCAGCATAATTGCTAATATCTCATTTGGGATATATTCAGAGTGCTCTCATGTGATTCTATTGTAAAGAAAGGAAACTCTTTCTAAACAAACTCCGGTAAACAAGACTTAGACAATGACAATGGCTAGGCCTTTATATTCTGGGTTATTTGCACCACAAGCGATTAAACAACTGGTAATGTGTATAATTCCAGCCATTCTCAACTGCCTGTGCAATTACACGTAATGAATGCAGCAGTGTCAGCATGGTTTATTTATGGAGATGTAGAGAAGATGTCTTTTTGGAAGTGTGGATTCTGGTGACATGATGTTTCAGCATTGTCAGTTCAGTTACAAATAAAGATGTCGATTCCTATAATGCTTTCTCACTCTCCTGTATCTTGTGTTCGCCTCATTCTCTCTGCTGTCATCTGTCTCTTCCCTTTCTGTGTCTCTCTCTCTGCCACCATTCTCTAATATTCACCCTCTCTCTCTCACCTCTTGCCAACTCCTCTCTTGCCTCTTATTTTATCTCTGCCCCTTCTACTCAGTCAACTATATTTCTCTTTTCATTCTCCACTCTCTCCAGCACTTTGTTCCTCCTCTCCCGACCTTCCTTATCCTTTTCCCCTCCTCCTTCAACTCAATCCTTTCCCCTCCATCTCTCTTCTTTTCCTCTCCCTCTCTGCTCTTATTCTCTAAATCTTATCTTTTTCACCCGTTCCCTTCTACTCCCTTTCCCTCTCGTTTTTCTCTTTTCCCTCTCAACCCCTTTCCATCTCTTAGCTCTCCCCCTCCATCTCTCTCGTCTCCTCTCCTTCTCAATCTCTCTCCTCTTCTTCTCTATCTCTCTTCTCTCTTTCTCTCTCCTCCCTCTTTACATCTCTCTCCTCTCTCTCTCCCTCTCCATGGCTCTCACCTTTTCCATTGCTCCCATTCCCTCTCTGTCGCTTTCCTTTACCTCCTCATTCCTTAACCCTTCCTCTCTGTCTCTCTCCTCTCTCTTATTTTCCACTTCCTCTCTCCATCTCATTCCTCTTTCTCTGCATTTCTCTCACCTCTTTCCCTATGCCTCTTTCCCCTCCCTCTATTTGTCCTCCCTCTCTGTCTCTCCTCTCTCTTTCCTTCTCCGTCTCTCTCCTCTTCTCTGTTTCCCTATTTCTCATTTTTTTTTTTTTTTTTTCTATCTCTCTATAGTTCAGCTCTCAAGGGATGGTTATGCCTTGGGTGGGGCACCCTGCTCTTACCCAGTATGTTTTTTTTTTTTTTTTTTTTTTGTTATGGGGGACGTGTGCAGTGCTTTTAGAGACTTGGAACTCTTTATCTCCATTCCTCCTTAGTTATATTTGAGGTGGTTTTGGGATCTGAGACTTGACAAGCAATCTGGATCATCTGGACCCCACTGTGATCCAGCAGGCAGTCTCCTTTCATCTTGACCAGGGAAGACAGTCCATAAAATATGCAGTAAGAAAGTGTCAGTAAGTATTTTTCATTGGGTATAGGTCAGTGGAGTTCCAATTACATGTTGAGCTTAAAAAAATTATATTTTTCTTGCCTCTTAAAAAAAAAAAAAAAGAATATGTGACAAATCTAGGGAAATATTCACAAGCAAAGATGTGCATGAATCTCTGGATGATAGGTCTAGAAATTTAGGCAGCTAAAGTAAAAAGCAAAGCCCAACATTCCCTTTAAAATTCATAGTTACGTAGTTAGTCAGGTTGAAAAAAGACACCAGTGCATCCAGTTCAACCTATGAATATTGCCCTGCCAAATCCCAACTCCCATACCCTATTTTTCTACTGGCAGGATTAACATGTATTTACAAAATGTTCCATGGTGTACTAAGATAAAGGGGACCAATCTACAAATGTGTGTTAATGGTTTGACCATCGTTTAAGGGGTTTATGTATAAAAAAAATGTACTGTATGAATGTAACAAAAATTTGCATAGCAGTAACAAAAATTTGCCTTATTTTGTGTATTATTAACCATGATTTGAAATGCCATCTAGTGTCCATAATGCTGTATTTTTCCTGATTGGGGTATTTCAGAAACAATTCAGCATTTTGGCCACTTAATGGTGCTTATGATCATAGAATATAATCATCTTATACAAAATGCAATGATTTTTCATTGTGTGTGTTTCATTGTGCATGTTTGTCACAATCGTACAGTGAATCTTTTTTATTACTAGACCTCTAAGTGTTGTTGAAATAACTCCAAGCTGGGCATTTCCCCTCTTGTTTATTCCCCATTTACAAACTGCACTCTCTATAGGCCACTATAGACTTTACTGTTACTTACATAGAGCTCGATATACAATATTGTAGTTATGCCACACTTGATAACATCACATAATGTAAGTAAATTTGGTTTATTATTCTTTTCCATCACAATTAACTTATGTATCCAATACTAAATATTTTTTTATTTTTGTAGAATTTCATGATGAAAAACAATAAATATCCTTTTTTTTGAAGCAGTGCAACGCAAAACAGGAAACTGATCAGTTTTAGGTCTTTAGCTCAAGGAAATGGCAATTTAATTTAGATGCACTGCTTTAATGGTAGGAATCGTTTCAATGCTAATGCACCTTCGGACTGTTTTATGTTACTACAAATCTCAAGTGGAAGGACCGTTAATTCTTTTTCCAGAAAATTATATTTGAGTTTAAATTTTGAATACAGAGGCTCTGGTTATTGTTGGCCATCACCTTGCTTTCTTAACAGATCCCTAAAATGAAGCAGATCCCTATCTTGGGCACCAAAGCTGACTACCTGAGTTTTTTTTGTAATGATTTCTGTGCCATTGTCCTGGCCTTATGACTTAATAATTGGGCGCTTGACCCACAGAAATTGTTTTTCTGTTCACAGCCAATACTGAAAACCAGAAACTAAATTTAAATGTCAATCAACACTGACACCAATTATGTTTTAGCGGCTTATAAGAGGTGTAATTCTTCCCACTAAACACCAATGTGCAAGGGGTGTTCTTCTCTATGACTCTTAATATAAGGGGGCATTCTTCCCTCTAACCACCAATGCATGGAACATTCTTCCTACTGACTTGCCAATGGAAGAACTATTTTTCTCAATGACCACCAGTGTAAAGAGTATTCTTCCCGCTGATCCACAAAGTAGCAAGGGCATTCTTCCTTCTAACCACCAATGTAAGAAGACCTTTTTCCCAGTGACAGTCAGTGTAAGTAGCATTCTTCCATCTGACCACAAATGTAAGGAGCATTCTTCCTAGTGACTACCAGTGTAAGAGAGCATTCTTCCCACTGACCATCACTGTAAGAGGGCATTCTTCTTACTGACCATCACTGTAAAAGGGCATTCTTCCTACTGACCACCAATGTAAGGAACATTCTTCCCACTGAACACCAATGTAAGGAGAATTCTTCCCACTGAACACCAATGTAAGGAGCAGTGTTCCCACTAAACACCAATGTAAGGAGCATTCTTCCCACTGAACACCAATGTAAGGAGAATTCTTCCCACTAAACACCAATGTAAGGAGCATTCTTCCCATTGACCACCAATGTAAGGAACATTCTTCCCACTGAACACCAATATAAGGAACATTCTTCCCACTGACCATCAATGTAAGGAGCATTCTTCCCACTGAACACCAATGTAAGGAACATTCTTCCCACTGAACACCAATGTAAGGAACATTCTTCCCACTGAACACCAATGTAAGGAACATTCTTCCCATTGACCACCAATGTAAAGAAAATTCTTAAATCAAAAACAAATCTGCGCAAGAATAAAATTAGAAAAGCTGCTGGACACTGTGTTCATGATACAAAAACACAAGAAAAATAAAACAAAAATAGTGCAGTGCTGTGATTAAAGCAAAACACGTATTCAATAATTATATATGAAAGTCCAAAAGTCCAATGAAGATGATAGGCCCACAACCGTTGTGATAGGTAGGAGATCCTGATGTAGACTCTGATGAAAGTAAAATTCTTACTACTGACCACTAATGTAAGGGTCATTCACCCACTGATTATAAATGTAAGGAAGTCATGCTTTCCTCTCACCATCAATGTAAGAGGGCATTCTTCCCACTCACCACCAATGTAATGCTGGCCATACACTATACAAAAAAATGGCCGAAATTCAGTCAATTGAACAGTTTGTTCGTTTCTTGGCCAGTTAATGAGCTCAAATCTGTAATAGGCTGTGATGTTTTTGAGTCAAAAAAAACTAAGGACAAGTTTGGAAATTTTCAGCCAAACGAGTGATAAATTGATAGGTTAATGTGTTTCATTTTTTGAAAATTAGTTAGAACAATTTTTCGTATAGTGTATGGCCAGCATTAGAGTCCATTCTTCCAACTGACCACCAATAAACAAGGCCATTCTTCCAACTGACCACTAATGTAAGAGACCATTCTTCCAACTAATGGCCAATAAAAGAGGCCATTCTTTCAACTGACCACAAATGTAAGAGGCCATTCTTCCAACTAATGGCCAAAAAAAGAGGCCATTCTTTCAACTGACCACCAATGTAAGAGGCCATTCTTCCCACTGACCACCAATGTAAGAAGCAATTCTTCCCACTGGCCTCCATTGTAAGATGGCATTCTTCTAACTGATCACCAATGCAAGTGGCCATTCTTCCAACTGACCACCAATGTAAGAGGCCATTCTTCCAACTGACCACCAATTTAATTGGCCATTCTTCCAACTGACCACCATTGCAAGAGACCATTCTTCCAACTGACCACCAATGTAAGAGGCCGTTCTTCCCACTGACCACCAATGTAAGAAGCCATTCTTCCCACTGACCACCATTGTAAGATGGCATTCTTCCAACTGATCCCCAATGTAAGAGGGCATTCTTCTTAATTAATCTCCCTTGAGTGTCAAATACTCTAGGTTCTTCAAATTTATAATTTTACTACTATTCTAGATACAACTTACTAACCATGCTAATGTGTCAGTTACTTTAGATTTGTCTTAATTTTAGCAGGGGGTTCCATTATGTTCAACAACCATTTTAAGGGTTCTGGAGTAAACGAAAAGGCTTGTCTATAGTGTGTTTTTTATGCAATTTTTTTTTTTTTGATTCTTGGCACTTTAGTCTGTTGGCTTGGTTGTATACAGTATGTTCTGGTAATTTGAATCTAGCTTTAAAACCTTAATTTACATGTAGATGGCCCACCACACTAAAATATGTTAAAAAAAAAAAAAAAAGTAATTTTAGTGTATTATTTAAATGCATTGGCAGTGTGAGCTTCAACTGTTTTGAGATACAGATAATTTTTTTATCTCAGCAGTCTCACTGCATAAAACATTTCTAGGTTGCCAAAAGTACTTTTATTACCCATAATGCTTTGCCATGTAATTTTATTCTTATCATTTGTCTTGTCTGAAAAAGTATTTCAAGTCCTGTTTGAGCTCTTTGAAATGGCTTTTTCCTCCTGGAAGTTTCCTACTCATTATTTCTCCATTTTTATCAAAAAAATGGAAATGCAAAAATGGAATGTAAAATATCTCCCTGTGTCTCTGCTACTATTAGGCTGGCTCCTCAGCTACCCCATGTTTATTTTATTGCAAGTGACATCCATTTGTTCTGATTGGCACACGCCACAAAATCTTCATTCCGTTTCAGACAAACACAAAGAGGGGGGGCAATATAAAGATGGTTTCTACGTCCTGTTACTATGCATTAGGAGATATAATATGCCAAGTAATTTAGTAGCCTGAAGATGTGACAGATATTCTTAATATCCAGGATGGCTGCCTGGGTGCCTTCTGCTCATAGTCTGCAAGCTGAGTGCTCCTGGCAGATAAGACGGGACTTGGATGAGTCTAATTGGGATTGTTTCTAAAGGACTGAGGAGATGTGTTTTTTTTTTTTTTTTTAAATCCCTCACTCTCCAAAACAAATTCTATTGCTAGTTTGGAATTGGTATAGTTTAAAGGCCTCCTTGGCAGCTTATGGTCTTCAGCTGCTAAAGACCATTAGCTAAAATGACTGATTTAAACAAATGTTACATTTTTTCATACAAGTCAATGTCAGGCTGGATTCGTTATGTAAAATTTAGGGCTGTAACTGTCATTGTCAGTAAGCTTCCAGTGTTGGTGCTATGAGGATTCACCACTGTAACCAGATGATTATGCAAGTAAAGGGTTTAGTTTAAGGTTTGGGTTGGTGTTGGGGTCAGGAATTAGTTTGGCTTTTAGATTTAAGGTAAGGGCTGTCTTCATTTTTAAAAACGTAAACCTGAATTGAAATCTGACATCTTTTGAAATATAGCAAACCATATCCTTGCGAAAAATCACGGGGAGAGAAACAAATAAAGGTGGGACTTGGTAGGTGGATGCTCCTTTAAAGAAATGTTATTACACACACAAATGTTAAAATTGCAATCCTTTATTCACATTAAGCCACCAGTTAATGTTGGCAAAACGTGTCTCATCCCCATAAAACCAAAAAGATATACATAACATGCAAAACATTTAAACCCATTGAACACATCCCATAGAAGCCCCTACAAAGCATAATAAACCCAAAAAACACCCAGTGGCAATAATGACTCCAGTATCCCCCTAAAATGATATATGTTCACAAGAACACACCGTGGGTGGGTAGGTTTCCCATCTCAATTTAGGAGAGGGGTGTTCTACAATCAAGAATATGACAACAAAATAAAACTTCTCATCAAGCCAGTTAAACTCTCATTGGATAACATGCGTGTCATGTGTTAGTGGCACAGGACGTTCATATAATCCATGACAATACAAACAATAATGATAAAGAATAAAGACACTGAGTCAATGTATTGATCAAGCCAGGGCTGGATTAACATAGGGGCAATTGGAGCTGCAGCTCCAGTCCCCTACCTTTATATAGGCCCTGCAGGGGCTGACTGACCATTTGGGTAATGCCACTACCCTACTGACACCATCCACTGCCAATCCTCCAACAACCCCCCCCCCCTTCCTTTTTGAAAAAATATATAAAACATTTAATTGTACAAAATAATACAAAACTGAAATTGTTAATAAAGTAAAATAATACCAATAAAAATAATATTGATACCATCCCCTGCCCTACTGACATTATCCACAATGGGAGCACCAGGAGCAGGGGAATAGTGCATTCAGGGGCAGCATATGTCCCTCTCCCCCACTTGGACACCACTAGAAGGGACTGGGTAGGAAAGGGGCTTACTCTGGGTCCCGCCGAGGTCCTAGACCTGGAAATATAGAATGATAATAATCATCAAAAAAATAATAATATAAAAATAATAAAAGTAAAAAAAAAAAAAAAAAAAAAAGGTTAGAAGGAGATGGGGAAGGGTCTGAGACCTAGCATGCTAACAGAAACTTCTAGAGTAGAATGGGCCAGCACCAGGTCTCACATGCCTATAAAAGATGTTCAGTTACTTAATTAGGTCCTCAGTCCTATTAGATATTATTATTATGATTATTATTATTATTATTATTATTATAATGAACCCTGTATTTCCCTCACACACACAAGTGGGATAGTAAGGGCACAGCGCAGTGCCAAAATCAGCAGCACCGCATCCTACAAATCTGTCTGTGGCATGTCAACAAAATATACAAAAAAACAAAAAGGAAAATAAAAACAAAAAGGAAGAAACAAAGAAAGTGTTTATGTTTATGTTTATGTTGATCTTAGCACTCAAAGATACAAGATTCACACTTTATCTGTACACAATATGTATTGACCAATACATCAATTGTAATCCAAGATATTTGCAATATATATATATATATATATATATATATTTTTTTTTTTATTATTATTAATTAATTTATTCATATACACTAGATTGTCAAAAGTATTGGTACGCCTGCCTTTATCCGCACATGAACTTTAATGACATCCCAGTTGTAGTCCATAATGATCAATATTGAGTTGACACATTAGTTGCTGCTATAACAGCTTCAACTCTTCTGGGAAGGCTTTAGGAGTGTGTCTATGAAAATGTTTGACCATTCTTCCAGAAGCACATTTGTGAGGTCAGGCACTGATGTTGGACAAGAAGGCCTGGTTCGTGATCTCCATTCTAATTCATCCCTGGTGCGCAGTCATGTTGGAACAGGAAGGGGCCACCCCCAAACTGCTCCCACAAAGTTGGGAGTTTAAATTGTCCAAAATGTCTTGGTATGCTGATGGCTTAAGACTTCCCTTCACTGGACCTAAGGGTCCAAGCTCAACCTCTGAAAAACAACCCCACACCATAATCCCCCCCACCAAATGATTTGGACCAGTGCACAAAGCAAGGTCCATAAAGACATGGATCAGTGAGTCTGGGGTGGAGTAACTGGACTAGCAGAGTCCTGACCTCAAACCAATTGAAGCCTATGGACTAAGACTGGGATATCATTGAAGTTCATGTGCGTGTAAAGACAGGCATCCCAATACTTTTGACAATATAGTGTATATATATATATATATATATATATATATATATATATATATATATATATATATATATATATATATATATACACATATACACAGTATATGTGTTATATAATTCTTTTTTATATATAATAGCCCAGTACCCCCCACATTTTATGATTTGTGACTAACTCATTCCAGTGTTTTGAGCTAACAGAGCTGAGTAACAGCCACAGCCCTTAGCATGTTTCCTCACGCAGACATGTTTTGCAGAAAAGGAGAGGTTGCATGTCAGCCCAATTCTGTTACATGTGATGATAACTGAGTGCACTGGATCTAACACTGGTGCTTTTTTGGACTGCATAGTCATTATTAAATACCATGCACGACTGCTGCAGTGGAAATAAGGAGGTACAATAAGGAGGTACTCGTAGTACAATGCCTACCTGACTGCACATTTATCTTTGTGACTGGGTCTAGACTGGAGTGTGTATTAGTTAGCCAATTATATATGAAACTCTGAACCAGTTATTTTCAACCAGTGTTCTGTGAAACCCTAAGGTTCCTCCAGAAGTTGATTGGGGTTCCTTGAGCTGTGAATGATTGACCTCCCATTTGATGGTGCTGCCATAGTTCTAGGTCCAACACCACTTGGCATAGCCATCTGCATGAAATGGATGATCTTCTTTAGCTTTCTGTAAGGGGGCATCTTTTCCACTGGCCACCAAGAAATTGGCTTTAAGAGGATTTCTCTGGGACCTAACATTTACATCAAGGGTTCCTCTAGGACAAAAAAAGGTTGTAAAAGGTTGCACTAAACTGATTTACATAAGAACAAATTAAAGGGGGAAGATCAAGGAATTTCTTGAACTATTTCTCACCTTTGATCTTTCAAAGATGATAAAATTAGCTCATCTCTAGTCCTATAGTAATCCTTCATGGGATGACTGACAGCCTCTCCCCCCCATACAACCTTTAAATCATTCAACTCCAGGCAGGGCCACAATTCCTGTTACCTTTGTAGATATCTAAACACTTTGAAACAACTTTCCCCAGTTTACTTGTGTTGTAGCTCCATTATTAAGGGTTACCCCCATATTGGATGTTCATCACACCCATCATTTTCTGGGCCAATAGCTTTTAGACCTTTCCAGTCAGCACTGTAATTAATGTCCACTTTTGTTGTGAAAAAATAATTACTGTCTCCAGATGAATTATATTCACAGCAAAGATAGTAACAAAATGTATTGAAGATCCTTACCATCTTCGCTCCTGAAGAGAGAGTTTGATATAGACTATTATTATATATTCCCTTTTTCTAACTGACTACTACTTTGAAAAGTTTTATCTATAATCACCTGATCGGTCTCCTTGTTTTATAAGAATAGCAACAACCCAGCATCTATTTACATTATGTGTGCCAACATCTTGTATGTATCCCACTAAAGATGGCTTCTGGGACAAACAGCCAATCCAATAAGCAAGTGGAAGAAACATCTTAAATCTGAAAAGTTCTGTATATGACCATAGTGCAGTTGCCATGGTTGCAAGAAGAGAAATTAAATTCTTTTTCCAGTCCTAGAAAAAAATAGTTACTGGCAGACTGAAAAGGAAATGTCTTCTTTAATAACTTTACATTACAAACTGGCTTTCATGGCAATCATATATATCAGTTTTTAATGTAGATGGAGTTTTCCTTAAAGTAACATTGCCTTTGATTTTGAGATACAATGCCCATTACTGAACACAGTTCCATTTCCTATTTCTATTTTATGAACCTTTATTTCATTCTGGAAATATCTTCCACAGTACCCATGCTGTAATTGCATTTATAACACCCCGTTATGCCTATATATGCTTCCTGTTATTCATTTTGTCATGTGTAAGAAAAATATCAATGAACCCCATAAATATAAAACAGAAACAAGGTGTGACTTTTTTTATGGAGTTTAAGGATTAAACAGATGGAGGTAGCTCTACACCCGGGGCAGTGGAATTGTACAATCATTTTTTTATTTTTTCTGCTGCGGCAAACCATTTAATAACTTTTCAATATTAAGCCCCGGGGCTTTGGGTAGTACAATATAATAAAGACCATGGAACCTTTAATCTATACTACTGTAGTTATACAAGAAAGCATGGTTATAACAGGACAAATTGTAGGCAGACAATGCTTTCTGTTCCCCTTTCAACAGTCTCATGAATACTTTAAATACTATTTTCCACATTTTTTCCTGCATAGGCTTCATTTCTCATGTCACAATGAGAGGGAACGGTGATTGTTTTAAACTTCCCCGATGAGAATTTGTATCGATTCTTCTTTGTTTTGTGTTGGCGGAAATAGCCAATGCTGCCGTCACACCAGACTTAATGGGTCAGTTGCATTAAAACTGATTTTATAAAATCTGTGTAACACCTAATACAGACTGCTGACGTATAGACAGGTGTCACATAAAACAAGAAATAAGAGCCGTAGTCTAAACTAAGACTCTCTGTGGTTTCTTATGTGGAACTAAAGGAAAAATGACAACGTTTGGGAGAAGACATGAAGGAAGTTTGGGAGAAGACATGCAATGTCTCTTCTGTAATAAAATAATCCTACCTGCCTACTAGTGCCGGGACAAAGTCATCTAGAGCTCAGGGCGAACATGTCAAATTGCGCCCTCCCCAAGATGAGCATGATGTGTCAGCAAAAATCCCCCACCAAGAAAATTTGAGCACTAATCTGCATGCTCCCCCCTAAGAAAAAAAAAAAAAAAAAACTTCCCCCTCCTAGCACAAATTCTCTACCCCTCAAATTTCCCCTCTGAGCACAAATCCTCTACCCCTCAAATTTCCCCTCTGAGCACAAATCCTCTACCCCTCAAATTTCCCTCTGAGCACAAATCCTCTACCCCTCAAATTTCCCCTCCGAGCACAAATCCTCTACCCCTCAAATTTCCCTTCTGAGCACAACGTCTCTACCCCTCAAATTTCCCCTCCGAGCACAAATCCTCTACCCCTCAAATTTCCCCTCCGAGCACAAATCCTCTACCCCTCAAATTTCCCCTCCGAGCACAAATCCTCTACCCCTCAAATTTCCCCTCTGAGCACAAATCCCCCCCCCCCCACACCATATTACCATTTCTAGCACAAATCCTCTTCACCCGGGAATCCCCCCTTTCAACACAAATCCCCCCAAAATCACCACTCCTACCACACCTTCCTAAATTTCCCCTCCTAGAACAATTCTTACCTCTTGCCACCCCCAAATTCCCCCTCTCAACACAAATTCCCATCCTCCCAATCTCCTCGTTGTGCCCCCCCTGCACCTTACATGATACCACAGTGCCAAGGGCAGCCGGCCCTCCTGCCCATCCCTTGTCCCAGCATTGCTGCCTGCACGCAGTCTTTTATGGTGCATGTGCAGCTCAGTTTACACCGCCGGTGCAGTCCCTGTGTTCCGGAAAGACTGACTCTTGCGCATGTGCAGGAGTTGCGTCGTCTCGTGCTGGTCAATCAAGATGGCCAATGATCGGCACCCAAAAGAATCTGGGGAGAAGGGACACCTTATGGGCGTTGGACAATTGGAGAGGAAGTAAGTATTGTGATGTTAGTTGTTTTTTCAGTTTAGTTTTACATTTTTTAAAGAGGTTGTAAACTCTGTAAAAAATAAATAAATAAATAAACCCTGCAAGACGAAGGCATAATGAGCTATCATGCATCGCATACTAGCTCACTATGTAATACTCACCTTAGAACGAAGCTGTTCCAGCAGCGCACACACACCGCTGACACGGCTGACATTTCCCCCGGAATTTCTTCTGGGTTTGTGGACTCCGGAGCTGCGATGACGTCACGGCTCGGGGCTGAGAAGGAATGGCACCCATGGCCGTTCCTTTAGAGCGCATGCACCAGTGATGTCACTGGCTGCATGTAATGGAAATATCTCCTAAACGGTACACGTTTAGGAGATATTTTCACTACCTACAGGTAATCCTTTATTATAGGCTTACCTATAGGTAAATGTCTGCAGAGGAAGTTTACTTCCTTCTTAAGTTAAAATAATAAACATGTTTTACTTACCTGCTCTATGCAATGATTTTGCACAGAGCAGCCGTGGGCCTCTTTCTCTGGGGCTGGGGCTCCTCGCATCTACCACCCACCGAATGCCCCTATAGAAAGCTGCTTTCTAGGGGGGCTCTCATGTGGGCTTGCTCCTAAGCTGCTCTGTCTGCATCTACTGACAAAGACAGTAGAATTTGGCCCACCCCACTCTCCATCATCATAGGATTTAATTGACAGGAGCAGGATATGCTTTAATAAAAAGAAAATCTTTGGTGTCTGACTGTGGGCACAATGAGATCCCTATAAATGGCAACAAGAAAATCCAAGGTGGGCAGGAGCAAAACTTGGGTCCATTGTAGAACAGTGCATGTTGCTAAGGAAACCAAAGCGTGAGAACCTGCTAGAATTTACGTATGAGGAATAAATCACTATTGGGTGAACTTATCCTTAGAAATAAACCATGCGTCACTGGGAACAAAAATTGAAAAGTAAACTTGGGCATTAACTGGAATTTCTGACATTTTATTTACTTTATTTTACTTTAATTTTTTTTAGAAATACCTAAAAAAAAAAAAAAAAAAAAAAAAATGTTTTTATTAACTTTCAGCATAGAAAACGTTGGCATAGAAACTGTTCTTGGTACCATGGTTCAGGAGGTCCAAATAGCTTTCTCTGTCATTCAATACCGTTTTCTTCAAATTCTTTTATAAGGTGGAATCTGGAATCCCCTTTAACTCATCCGCTCATTAGGCTATAAAAAAGAAATACATCACTAATTCCAGAATGAACCCGAGGCCACGTCAAATCTATATGTCACCGAATGTAACAGGCTTAATGGTGTCGGAAAATCTCCCACTGTACATTTCATTTAAGAACAAAAGAAGTGACACTGCTGAACTGCCGATGACATTTCAGGAGGAAAGTTGCCTATTTCAGCCTCAGGATGCTTCAGCACTTAGCGGGTGTATGTCAGGTTTGTGGCTTTTGCGTAGAACACCATCATCCGGGAAATCAAGGGTGCGCTGGAGCGTAGCAACACTCCATGAAATGTCATGTTTCGTTTACATACGCACTAATGTTGCAAAAGCTGAAGGAATGGCTAATTGCACTTCTGTCACAAAACTCTCCTCTGCCGTGTTTTATTTTACATTTTAGCTCTGGTGACTTGCAGCTTTAACTGTGCTATTGTTAGTCATTTTGTCTTAAGCAGTTGCATTGAAAGCCAAGATTGATTGGCATTTTTTTTTGTTTTTTCTCAGGTATTCCTGTAGAAGTAAAATTGAGATACGGCCAGTTTAATGTGCTGAAGTAAAAGTTAAACAGCTAAATCAAGCTAAATGCACAGTTAAGCATGTTTTGTAGATTGATGTGCATACTCTTGTCATCTGCCAACCCCTTCTGCGTTTTACACCTGCATAGCCTAAGGTGGCCATTGACCTCAGATTATAATATGAAGTGCAGCTATGATCCAGGTGCCAGGAGAGGTTTTTTGGAGTAAATTTGTTCATAACCAGTTTCTAAAGTCACTGTAAAGGTCCAGATGGGCGATGTGGGTGGTGTCTGCTTCTTTAATAAATGTATTTGATGTTTTGGGATAGATTGGGTTCCGGTCATCTTTGGTTTTTAGCAAGTTTTAAATCTAACTCTGCCTTTAAAGATGTTAATGGAGTTAGAATAATTAAATAATTACACTCAAATATATCAATAGTATGTGAAAAGAACCCTATCCTCTGTCTATGCACGGCAGAGTAAATGCATCACCAGTAGCATAAACTTACCATTCTATGCTTTAGTGTCACACTATTCAGCCACCAGGAGCAAAGGGGTAATACTTGGCACTTCCCGAAATGGGTGAGCATGTGACTCATCCCCCCCCCCCAAAGTGCTAGGTGCCATGTAATTTATCAGGTGCTGTCATATAAGGCCATGAGAAGAAGAGTCTATAACGCTGTGTAAGCTGTGACAAGTCAGTTTGGAGCCTCGCACAGGGCTTTCTTTTCTTGTTCTGACAGTTGAACAAGGGTAGAAGCAAGGAAGAGTGACTGTATTACTTGGGGGGGGGGGGGGGGACTTTGCTAAGAAAGGGCAAAAAAATAATTACTTTTAAGCCAACACAATTCAGTTTTTCTGATCCTGGACCTCTATCTACGTTAGATCTTAGGGCTCCATTCACACCTGAGCATATTGATTTACTGGCATTTTTTGGGCGTTTTTTTAAGCTTTTTTTGCAGATTTTTGCAAACTTTTTAAAGCATTTTAGAAGTGTATTACAAGCGTTTTACAGCTTCAGGTATTTTCATTTAGCCAATAGAAAGCACTAGGGGAGGAGAAGGAGAGTAAATTAGGAGTGGAGAGCTGCTACGTGAGCGTTTTACAAGCTTTTTACAAGCATTTTTCTGCTCAAGTCAGGCGTTTCTTTTGATGCCTATGGGGCCAAAAACACTTGTAATCTGCCAAAAAGAAGCTCATGTACCTTTTTGACCTTCAAGCCTTTTGCTTCAGGTGACAGAATGCTCAGATGCGAACAGGGGCCATTGAAATAAATAAGATTTTACTTTTTGGAGTTTTGCGTTTTGGAGCTTCAGATGGAGCTGAAAATCGCTCAGGTGTGAACCGGGCCTAACAGAATTGTCCGGCCCTCCCTAGTGTGTGCTTGGAAGACAAAGAAGATAGCCTTGAGTTGGGTGAGTTATCCTTTAAGGAGAGTATCAACATAAACTTTGTCTTTGACCTTCCTTCCGTCTTCTCTCTGGGCTGCCTATTTACCTCTGAGCTCTCTCCTTCATGTACATTTACCCAAGTATTTCCCTCATGCCCATTGGCCAAGTAAACAAATCTCAAGTAATTAAAATGGCCAGTTTAGAAACTTAGGCTATGATTTTTGAAGGGCCATATGACAGGACAATAAGGACACAGGACAATAAAAAGAGGTCTCATATATTGTAAATCTATGTTTCTCTAAATTTGGGATGCACACATCTACAATACACATACCGTATTTTCCGGCTTATAAGACGACTGGGTGTATAAGACGACCCCCCTAATTTTCAAGTTAAAACATAGGTTTTGGGCTATACTCGCCGTATAAGACTACCCCCCTTCCGAAGCAAGGCAACACCGTTGAAAAACATCAGATTTCTCATAGATCTCCAAGGTGCCCAAGTACTGTAATACATGTAATCTCTCATAATATCTCCAAGGTACCCTAAGTATAAGTATTACCAGTAGATGTAATCTCTCAAGATGCTGGCTGTGTGGGAATCCTGTACCGGTATACCATATGTACCGTAGCTTCGGCTACATACAGTGTACCGCACTGAGCCAATCACAGTGAGCGATGTATTCTATTATTGAATGCAAAGCCTGCTCGGATTGGCAGAGTCAGAGAGACAGGCTGATGTTACTCCACCAATCTGAGCAGGCTTTGCATTAAATAATAGAATACATCGCTCTCCCTGATTGGCTCAGCGCGGTACACTGTATGTAGCCAAAGCTACGGCACATACGGTATACCGGTACAGGATTCCCAGACAGCCAGCGTCTTGAGAGATTACATCTACCGGTAATACTTAGGTTACCTTGGAGATATTATACTCGGCATATAAGACGACCCCCCATTTTTGGGGGATTTTTTTGAGGTTCAAAAGTAGTCTCATATGCCAGAAAATACAGTATTTTCTTCTGTGTTATTGAGCTTTGAATCTAAAACAAGTACTTAATGGAGTCCATGAAACAGGCCTCTTCATGGCCAGAGACTAAATACCTAAATTCCCTCAATGGACCATCTCTTACATTTCTCCTTTACACTTTAAAAATAATACATTCTCAATGCATCTAAGTCCTAGTCGTAAAAAGAGCAAACAAACCTGTCCTATACGTTGATCATTTATTCAAATATCATGCTCTAATGTTTGCCGGCACACATACACAACCATCTATCATCTATGAACAATCTTTCTTGTTACTGTGGCCTGGTAAAAATGCTCTGATCCTCTTTAGTATTAATGAGGTATTTTCAACACAAAGTGCCCCATTTAGTTTTTATGCTTTATATTTTATTTACTGCGACTCTCTTTATAATTAATTACATTTATATTGCCTTTTTATTTTATATTGTGTTTTTTTTTTATCTTTTCCCCCGGAAAATGGTTACTAATTTATTACAGATGCCAGCTCTTCACATTCTTAGCACCTTATGAATTTAATTTCATGAAGATATTTAATATTTTTTTTCCCCCGATATTAAATGCTAAAAATAGACATGCCATGAAAATCTTTTATCCTCTTGGATCAAGCTATGGAATTTACTAATATTTTATACCATTTCTTGCATCTGAAAATACCCCAGGGCAACGGTATAGTGACTGGAGATGACAAAGGAACTTATATCCAAGTTAATGAGAAGTTCACAGCATACATTGGACAAGCTTTGTCATTACTTTGTCCTCAGATCACAGTCCCTGAATTTTAATTTGCAGTACATAATACCGCCTTAATGAGATCCAGAGAAGAGACAGTGAAACATGCCACTGAAGCTGCTCTTACGATTATGAGATTTCCTTTACTTTTTTTATTTAATTTCTTCAATATTGCTTTATGAGAGTAAAACACAACACGTGAAGAAGAGATTTGATTTTTCTTGGCACAGACGGCGGGACAATTGTAGATTCTGCAGATTTCAGTGACGATGTAGGCAAGGAGGAGGTCATTTTAATTTCACATCGATTTATGGCCGCACTGGGTTTTTTTTTGAAGAAGTCCGTATTAACTCATTCTGCCGCGCACTTTCCAAATTGACAGTGATGGGCTGTAAGCAGCTTTATAAAAATTGATCTGTATCTCTCAGATTATGGAACGCGTTGGGTCTCAGATCTTTATTTACTTAGGTCTCGGCTGCGAAAGTATTCTGTTGTATGCAGCCAAGCCCATTTAAATGAAAAGAATGAAGGCATTTGTGTTACATTGAAGATGTAGGTTTATTGGTTTATCATTATTATTGATCTGTATAATGCTAGCATTGTCTGCAGAGCTGTTCAAATTTAGAGCATATCTCCATTTAGTGTTTTGTGGCGTTATTAAAGATCATTTCTTTAAAATATGACTTGACTAGGAGTATAATGTGAAGCAAATACATGAAAGCCACACTGATTGTAAACCAAGATACAGCTGCCTGCAGATTTTGACCTTCTCAGAAAATTCAATAGACTGCTTCTCTTCAAATTGCACGCCAGCCCTGTGGTGTGGAATCTTTGTCATTTGCCTTGACTGCTAGTTGACTGCTAGTCTACTCTGTGACTTCCCATACAGGGAGTGGCTATATCTTAAATTGGCTTACAAAGCTCAAGGAATCCTGTACGAGATTGGTAGGTAGCACTGGGTTTTGGATTGGCCACATCCACCCTGGGAGCGTAACAAAAGAAAGCAAGATGGGGATAATTGGGAATATCTATCTGTCTTAAAAATGCAACAGGAAGTGAGAGAAAATCAAAATTTGGCACAATTCCACTTTGCATAAAGTTGCAGGGTGTTTGCGGAGATTTCCGTTTACTTAAATAGGATGTATTCTGCGAGCTTATCGCTCACTAATCACGACATGTTGGATAGTTTTTATGTGGGCATGTGAACACCCCAGTCAGCTTAAGGGGGGTGGGGTGTTAAAAAACAAAAAACAAAAAGCCTAACCGTGCGTTTTAGGCCCAGCTCCATCCACTAATTATCATGTACCTGTATGCGGACCCTGAAATGACGAGGGTGGTCTCTTGCACAGTTCCCATCCCTGGATAGTGAAGGGACTGCAGTGGCGGCAGAAAGGCACAATTGCCAAGGTGGAGTCACTATGAGCAAGAACTTTATAGCACTGGTATCTGACAAGCAGAGGTACAGGTGGTGATGCACTATGGTAGCACCAAGTTCAGTGGATGGCTTACACCAGGACATACACAGAAAAAAGAGTCAGAAACAGGAAGGGATTGGCAATAATTAGGCAGCGATGTACAGAGCCACTACAGAGGCAAAAGCGTGGTCAGTAGTCCAGGCAGGGGTCAGTAGCAGAGCCAGTCAGCAAATATGAGCATGTAAGGATAATCCAAGAGCAAGGTGAGAGTGGAAGCGGAGTCGGTAACAGGAGCATGGACGTGCATCAAACATGGATCAGGGAGACAAGGCTGAAGACTATTCAGCACCTTACTAGTGTGGAATTCAGGCTTAAATAGGCTGTCTGTCGGCAGTGTGCGCACGTAGGTGCACACACGCTCTTACGTGCAGGCAAATGAGCAATCTGTCTTCTATGTCTAAGCCCACACGCATGTGCATTAGCCAAACAACAAGTCCTTGCCTGACAGTTGGTACCGAGTCCCTGACACTAGTATAAACAAGGCCTTACTCAGCTGTTACTGGAACAGGCGTCTTCATTGGAAGTTTTCCCCTCTCTTTTTGTTCTGAATATTGGTCAAACAAAGAGAGTAAATCTCATCAGCAAGGAAACAAACAGCTATAGAAGCTGGATGAAGGTTCCAAGCTTTTCAAAAACTTTTTTTTTTTTTCTTTAAGGTATGTTCTGCTATTCCGCATTTTCTAGATATTAGCATAAAGTGCTACACAAGCCGTTTTGTTTTTAAATTTTGTGAAAAATGAACTCTCCACTTTAATTTAGAATGCGTTTAGGTTGTTCAAAGGGCACCAGCTGGTAGACCTTAAAGTGGAGTTCTACCCTTTTTTTTTTAACCTAAAAATACCCCTGGGACAGTCAGGGCTAGTGCATTTAAGCAACGATAGCCTCTGAACTGTCCCCTGTTTCAATTACCTTTTAGAAGAAATACTTACCTTGAAAATGTCTTGTCCAGCGCTGCCATCTCAGGTGTGGGCAGCTGAAGCTGGAGCGTCCTCTTCGGTGAAGTCGGAGTCCCAGAATGCCCTTCTCTTCATTTCCGGTAAAGGCGCGTCTTCCCAGCACAGCTTCTGGGCATGCCCAGAAGCTGTTCATCAGGGAATGACGCGCCTGCCCCGGAAGTGCTGAGCGGGGCCGGTGCAGGCACATTGACTCCTGGGATCGATGACGCTCATCTCCCAGGAGTCAATGCAAGGAGGAAGTATATTTTCTGCAGCCGCAGAGGGAGGAAGAGCAAGGAAGGTAAGTATATTTTCATTAAAAAGAAGGTAAGTAAAACAAAAAAAAATGTAAATGATCCAATTCTTTTTTCAGGTAAATTAAAGCAAGCGGACTGTGCAAAAAATTTTTTTAGGGTGGAACTCCGCTTTAAAGCTCCATTCACACCTATGCAGTTTGCTTTTGAGCGATTCTGCAGTGCTTTTTGTGGGTTTTTACAGTGATTTTAAAGTGTTTTTGTACAATTTGCGTTTTTTAATGCTTTCTTTTTTCTGTGTGGCAAAGTTGTTGTGGCTGAATAAGAAACACAAAATGCGAATCATGGCAAATTCACAGGACAATTGCATTAAAAACGCACTACATGCCTTTCTGCAACTACTCCATTAAAGTCTATTGAACCAAAAAAGCAAATAAAAGCACAATTTTGCATTTAAAAAAGTCCCTTACCCTTTCCAAAAATGCAGAGGCACAAAAATGCATTGATGTAAACATGTTCCATAGGAAACTATGTTAAAAATAATGTCCTGCTTTTGTGCAAAAAACATGAATGCATTGATATGAAGGGTTTCTTGGTGTTGCTTTTCAGCTCCAGAGTTATACTCGGACACAGTAGGTAAATTGTGTGGTGGGTGCTGCAAATAAATATTTCAGAAGTAAACCTGGACAGTTCTAAGCATTTTTAAATATGGAAATTCTGATTTATAAAACCACCTGTTAATGGTTCACCTATTTACATAGAGGCTGGGTAAATTCTGATTGGCATGAGAAAGTGAGTTCCAGAGAGGGATAGCAGCATAGGAGAAAACCTTTGAGTAGGACTTGCTGACCAGAGAGATCTGATTGGCCCTAGTGGTTGACGGAAATTTAAGTACAGCCATTGCACATTTTGCACCAGTAATAAGTGCTTGTATTGCAGTCTTCATATTGTTAAGGATGATATTTATTCCTATGTTTTTTTTAATGCTAAGACTGCTTACCATCTGGCTTTATTTGGCCACTGAATGGAAATAAAATGAGATGAAATCTGGTTGGCATTAATTACTTGTCTTTTACTGGTAGGTACAATACTAATTATCGCCATGTGTGAGGAGTTTGTCCTTAATGGAGGGTTGCCCATGAATGGAATTAGGACTGGTGCCATTAAAGAACAGATTAATAGTGCATGTGAGGAGACTGACGGTTGCACATTAAATGCTATCCTTTTATCTCGCTACTTTTCTATCTTCCTGCTTCAAATGCTAAATGGAACAGGTTCCCCCTTAAACCTGGGCACAGGCTCCTCCTAATATCTAACCCTCCCCAATTAAAGTGAGCTCTTAACACTTGACTCTTTATGGCAATGCTACTTTTAAACCTTATCCTCAAAGTGGGCCAACTCATCTGTATCCATGTTTTCAATCAGTAGATTTTAAAGGTGCACAATTTGAGAATTAAACCTCTAAAGTGGTTATAAACCCTTAAGAAGATAATAAATAACCCGTAAAGTGGTTATAAACCCTTAAAATAAGCCAATTCTTCTGAACCTGAAGTTTTTATGAAGGAGACATGCCACTGCCACACTCCTTTCCAAAGCAGCCTATAACATTTCGGGCTCAAGCCCAAGCACCTGTCTACGGACCACGAGCCATAGTCCGTAGACATGGTCCATGAGCAGAAAAAAATATATTAAAAAGTAGTAATCACTGAAAACCACTAGGGCTTGAAAGGTAAAGAAATATGGTCCATCTATAGTACACAAATTCTATGATGCATGTAATGGTAGAAAGTATAAAATAGATATCAATAGAGAAGGCCTTTGGCATGTTCGGGATCCTAGTCCCAACCCACCTGCGCGATCCTGCCAAGAAGCCGACACTGAACACCACCAATCACAGGCAGTGAGACATTTCCCAGTCCGCAGCTGCACAGACCGGGAAATGTCTCACTGGCTGTGATTGGAGGTGTGCAGTGTTGGCTTCCTGGTGGGATTGGGAAGGTGGGTTGGGACTAGAATCCCGAGCACACCAGAGCCCATCTCTAATTAGAGTGTGAAACTATTTTTTAAAGCATTAATCATAGCCTTAAAAATGTAAATACATAGTACACCAATGTCATATCACAAAGACCAACAATTTTGGGGAAAAGAGGAAGATTTCTTTCTAATGAGAAGCTATGCAACTGGAGCTAACCAGTGGCTATATTAAATATGGGAACAACAAAATTTATAATGAAGGTATACTGGGCAGCCACTGGAATATTTAGTGAATATTTAAAATGAACAGACACACCAAGAGCAGTTATGATAAAAAGCATAAAACTAAACGTTACTGGACATCAAAATACATAAAGCTTCTTACACATAAAATTTACCATAAACATTAACAAGACTCAAACATACACTCCTATTCCCAATATCCCAAAGAAAGGTCAAATAATATTTAACTCTGGCAACAGCTTGCACTCGATATCTGGAACAGGACAGTGAGGAGGTTTTTTTGCTGCATGCTTTCCTTTCACAGCTCCAAAATCGATCCACTCTCCCCCATCCTAGTGACTCTATTTATAGTCCTGTATACCAGAGACCACCCACAGGACGTGGTCATTCCTTTTGACCACTCACAGCTCATTTTGTGAGTGATGTCAGCAAGATATGGTTGCACTTCCTCCAAAACCACATGGTCAATTGGATATGCAGCAGTCATTTTTATACACAACGTCAAAGCTCACTAAACCACCTGTGGGTGAGAGATATTATTACACATATATGGGAACATTTGTCATGAATCAGTTAAAAAATATCCACAATTGATACAGTGGTAGTTCAGCATAGCACACTATACAAACCGGAGAATATATAGGGCCTTTATTAGCATTTGGAATCAGCCAGGGATTAAACTTAACAAAGTAAAACAAGAACAAGTCAAAGATTTATTTTTCTTTGGCATCATTTAATAAGCGCTCACTCGCTTTGCCTCATTAAGAATTATGACAGATATAAATATTTATTTCCCCATGTTAAACTTAATACAGGAGGATTAAATGCAATGCCAAAGACTTTATTTGCTCTGTTTTGCAACGCATTAGCTAGAGTCACACCAACGCCGCATGTTTACAGAAGTAGACCATAACGAACATCTGTGTGGAGCAACATCACCGCGGAGCGAGCGCCATGTTTCTGTTGGCGAGACGGTGAAGTTGCTTTGGGGTCAGGCTGTGAATTTAAATGAGGATTATTTGTGTGTTGACGACCTTTCTTGGTACTGATGAGGCGAAAATGGCGGGGAGTGACACTAAACTATTTTAATGATGGGCTCATGTGAGTAAGGTATCTCATTAAGTCTTCTTCCTCCCCCCCTCCCCCCCAATAATTACCCTGGGTAAATGGGATTAAGCTTGTTAAAATGCTTATGCATGCAGCCATCATTAGCATCTTTTATGTAAATGAGTGACATAATGAGATTTAACCCCTTCGCGCATGATTATAAAAGCCGATTAATGAGAGTTTGTTTACAGGGGACTTATCTTTTGCAAACCTCGAGTTATAAAATACCGGCAGCAAATAAAATGCAGGTGGCCCATCTAGTCCTCTCAGCAATTCCTAAAATGGGTAATTTATGCTGTTTGTGTCCTAGAGCTGAAGTGTAGTTGTCTACGGTAGCCTTTGTACATTCGATTAAAATCCCACTTCATTTTAGAATTGATAAATCGTCCACCCAACCTCCATTTTTGCGTGGAAAAGCATTAAAATACCCTTTATGCTCAGATATAAGGCTGCTTCCTGCTCTCACTCTAAAGTGTCCCTCAAGGAGCTTAAAATCTACTGTACCTACATATGCACATATACTAGGGCCGATTTAGACAAAAGCTAATTAAGCTACCAGAATGCCTTTGGAGTGCTGGGAGAAAACCAGAGGAAACCCATATAAACACAAGGAGAACTTGCAAACTCCATGAAGATAGTGGCCTGGTTGGAATTCAAACCTAGAAAGCTAGCCACTAAGCCACTGTATTGCCCCAACTGTGCCTAAAAGGGGTGAGGGAGCATGTCTGAACATTTCTATGTAAATTACTTAGTGCACTGGGTCATTTATAGTGTCTATTAGGCTATAGTCAAATTTAGGCACCAATAAAAACTGCTGTAACATGAAAGTGGAATTGTAACTATGAAAATTGAAGTCCTCAGTACATTGTCTATCTGACTGCTTAGTTTTAAATGTTAGTTTAATTGGGTTTTAATGTAGGGAGTCGGTCACCACATCGTCTTTTACAGAAAAACATCTGCCCTGTAAGGGTTCTTTCACGCTCGTGATGGACTGTGGTACCCCCTTTGAGCATCTCAGTCCCATTGAGCTCAGTGGGCATGTTTAACTGGTGGTACTGCCTGTCAAACTCTGCACCCCACGTTAAAAAGGTTGTAGAAGCGAAGCAAGGCATCAGGGTTTTGCCATGTGCACAGCCCCATCCCGCTGTATTTTGCCGATTTGGGTCGGTGGAAGTAAAGTAAAACCACTCCCCAACTGCCCATTTGAAAGAGACCTAAAGAAGAGACACCGTGTTTACCTTTCTCGTGCACATGATTTCTACATGGCCCACTGATGAGGTGGGCGGGCGTCTTTTGCACACGCCCCATAGGAGGAGGGTCTGACCCCAACATGTGTCTTTACGAATTCAAGGGACAACTTACCCTCGGATCACACAACTGAGGACTGCGCTCCTTATGTGATATGCTTTTAACCAAGAACTCATTTGTGAGTATTTTTAATCTTTTTTCTTTTAAATAAACCAATCAAAGGATAATGCACTAGGCCCGTGCGCCCCTGTGTTTGTTTGTTGTTTGCAGTATTTCCAGACTTCCCTGGTCATATAAAGGGCAGCTAGGTCGCAGCATTTATCCTGGGTTGTCGAGTCCACAGCTCTAGAAACAGTGGAAAGACCCTAATAAGGAGGACTAGTAACTACACCTCTCTGAGCACAGGGAACTGGTGCCTTGCACCAAAAAACTCCTTTTGCAACATACCTTTCTCATAGCCTGTGCATTGAAATGCCATGGCTCCAGCTCTCTAGGCCGTCGCAGATATTCCACACTTTCAGATGCGTGAAGCAGCAGCCTTTCAAGACATGGGTTGGGCTGCCAAATGTTTCAAACACATTTTTGCATGCACACGCTGCTTTCTCCAGCATATAAACGTTTAGCTAAATTGCACTACATTGAGTATAATGGCTGCTATGTTGTCTGGAACCCACAGAAGCAGATCTTTGTCAAGATTGAATTTCTGCTACAAGACCGAACATTTTTTGAAACATTCTTCTTTTTTCTAAGCAATGCAAAAAATAAAAAAGGTGTGAATGCCCGTTATTCTATACATAATTATTTATAAATGGGGTTTTTGTTGGGGGTTCCCTTTATTTTGAATAATATTTTCATCTTAGCTTAGATATCCCAGATACTGTCATTTATTACCTTAAAAAAAATTGTAAACACATACAAGTATTCCGGAGAAAGTATCTTGTTTAATCTGGGAGTTTTAAAGCTTGCAGATGGTCGCTGCCTACCTTGCTAACAAAAAGCTGTCTTATGTGTTGGCTCCAACATAAGGGCCTGGGGGAGGAGGGTGGTAATTGCATATTTTGGCCCTATTAACAGATGGGGGTGGGAGGGGATTCTGTGAAGTTGATTATAAGAAAACACATGATAGAAAGCACCAAGAGTTTATGAAACAACAGACTGGCAGAGTTAAAAATGTTTCATCATATTTTAATTATTCACCAAATTCAGGTCCAAATGTGTGTTTTTTTTCCTTCCTGGTCCTTCTGTCGTACTGTGCAGCGTTGTATGATGTGCAATTACTTACTGCCCATCTGTTGTGACTGCTTCTCCTAGAGCTGTGCAAAAGTGCTGGATCACCTGTAACTGACATATACGGAATATCATAGAAAATAAACCACCTATTGTACGCCAAAGATGGTGGAGCATCAAGGGACAACACACAGGTTATATTTGGTCCATTCTGGTCAACAACTCTACCATAAGGTACCCTTAAGGTGGTTGTAAACCTCTGAAAGGAACAGTGCATGTCCTTCTATAGTTTGTACTTGCCTTAATTCAAAGCACCTAGTGTAATTTCTGTCTCCTCTCTTTTCCCTCTGCTAGCTTCATTAGTCACTTCTGACAGGTTATCCTGAAACCACAGAATCCTGGGAGATGCCCCCAACACACAGAAAGTGTGGATTGCATGCTTCCCTATAAGACTGTGTAGGGGGATTTATCTTTTTACTCAACTCAGGTCTCTGATTACACTCAGCTCTCTACTCTATGCTGTTCAGTGTGTAATATCAGATCCCCACCCCCTGCCTCTGGAGCTGAGAAAAAGCCTTTAATCTGTGTGTTTTAGAAGGCTTTAGAGAAGGAAGGGCTGCAAATGCATAGGTACAACTTATGTAGGAGGATTTGTTTAATCTCTGTGTAGCACCTGAGGCTAGTCACTTAATTGGGTATATGTAGGGTTTACAACGAGCGAAGCAAAGCAACAAATTCACTTTAAATCTCCTTCCCTGGCAGCACATACCCATATTTCCCATCCCCCGCACTTTGTTTACATAGTGGAAATGAAGATGGACAACCCTTTGAATGCTCTGTGTAACATTTGTTTGCTAGGGACTGC
This sequence comes from Pelophylax lessonae, assembly GCF_965119305.1. Classification (NCBI taxonomy): domain Eukaryota; kingdom Metazoa; phylum Chordata; class Amphibia; order Anura; family Ranidae; genus Pelophylax; species Pelophylax lessonae. Next base: position 688,587,081 of record NC_138769.1, on the reverse strand, counting down.
ACCCATCTCCATGTGACAGGACTAGGCCAATCACCAGGCTCCAGTGCTGTCATGTGAAATGAGACACATGTTCCTCCATACTAGGAAGTTCTGGGATTTTTTGTTTACTTTTCGTGAAACAGATGGATATATCCAGTCATTTTGTGCATGTGAATTTTTCATGACACATACAGCTGGGGTGTGCACTAGGGTTGCTATAAGTAGAAGCTGTGGCAAAACAAAAAATAAGTAAAGTGACATTTGATTTTTTAACCTCCCTGGCGGTATGATTCTTTTGGATTTTAGGTGCTGAAAGCGGTACCATTATTTTGCATGTAATTCTTGTGAATGAGCAGCCCAAACCAACTGTATACATTTATCATATATATATATATATATATATATATATATATATATATATATATATATATATATATATATATATATATATATATATAATAAATGTATACAGTTGGTTTGGGCTGCTCATTCACAAGAATTATGTATGTATATATATATATATATATCTGAAATGTAACCCCGAGCCACGCTCGGGAATACCGCTGGGAAGGTTAAGAGCAGGCACCTCCTTGTGCTTACATACCAGTACTACGCCTCTGTACAGGGCACAGGTACCCTCAAATCTCACATTGCAATGTTGTTACCACAATTTCTGGTCATTGGTGTTGACCTTACTCCTTCCCACCTCATTTGTCTTAATATTAGTTGGTATCCTTGTCCTCCACAGTGATAAGCTAGTATAAAGGCAGATAAGTTGAGAAAGGGCTACTCCTCCAGTCCAACAGTCAGGAAGATGTTCAGTAATAGGTTCGGGGTCCCCTACAGAGAAGGAATGCTGGTATTCAGATACTTGGAGATGCATACACTTTAAGGTCAATTTGACCTTACTTTTTTTCTGATGATCGGTTGGCTTTAAAGCCTAAGTTTAGTCAACCATTAACAAAAAAAAACAAAAAAAAAGCAGCGCAAGGGACAGTACTTACTATCAATGCAAAGTGTCCCTTGTGAGGATGGCTGTTGCTTTGGTTGACAACTAAAGTCCTCTAAACCCCCACCACTCTCGCAATGGTAATCTTCCGGTCTTGCAATGGGTAATAGAGCCGAGTGAACAGTTAGAAGCACTTTTAAGAGTGCGGACCATGTCTGAACTTTCTGCCCTACTCCTGCATCTTTAGTTGTGATAGAAGAAGCATTGTTACAAGGGATACTTTGGAGCCTATACAGATCCTGTTCAACCATTCCTGTTGAAATTGTCCCTGACACAACCAGATATTTTAATAATCTGCATGTAATGCCAACCTGACCATCACTGTGGATAAGGCTGGCAGAAACCAAAAATAACTGCATATCTGCTTGTTTTTGGACATAAAAATATATGGCATAGGTGGAAGATCCACCAATCTGTTCTCCTGGAACTCAATCTCACCCCAGGGCTACTAAAAACTGGTAAGAGTAAGACAACCCTTCTGTTTACTTAATTGGATTTGAAAAAGCTGAAGTATGATGTGAACACAGCATATACGAATAACTTACCACTGCACCTAAATTTTGTTATTATTATTGTATTTATAGCTCTTTACTTGGACCTCATTTTGAATACTGTGTCAAGTTTTGGAGACCTTCAGCTGACCATATATTCTACAATTGTCTTACTCAATTTCCTTTAGATTTACCCTCAACTATGTAGTGCAAGGGCCTACCTGATTGCATACAAATTGAAACTGTTTATTTTTAATCCCATATTACATGGTTTTGGTAAATCCAAAAGGAAATTGTACAAGGAAACCGTACTTACAAAATAAGATTTGTAAGATAAGTCCAGAGACAGACAACACAAATGGTGAAATGGTCTGGGGTAAAAAATATCTGAAGAGACTTCAGGAACTTAATATGTACAGTCTGGAGGAAAGAAGGGAAAGGGAGGGCATGGCTGAACCCTTTAAATACATCAAGGATGTCAATAAGGTTCAGGAGGGCAGTACCTTCAATATAAAGCCAAGATCAAGAACACTGGGACGTGACCTCAAACTAGCAGAAGTTCAAAACAAATCTTCCAGCAAAGGTCAATCAACAGCAAGTGAACTTAAGGCCCCATTCACACTAGTGCGACTTGTCCCGCGATTTTGGACCGCAAAATCGCATGACAAGTCGTTTTCCATTATTTTCAATGAGCCCCATTCATATCAGTGCGTTTTGAAGTCGCACCGACTTCAAAGTAGTTCCTGCATTACTTTGCCACAATTTTAATGCGTTTTGAGGCATATAGCCTTGCCATTGCTTTCAAAATTGCGGCAAAATTGTGTCGCATAAGTGTGAAAGGGGCCTAACTCTTTTTCTACCATTGGAAAGTTTAAATACATTTTGATAGTTATGAGTTTACAGCAAGCTCGACTTTTATGAAAACATGATCTGGGTAGCTGTCAAGCCACCTAATCAGTTTTACAGTACATTAAACTTTCCGTTCCCTGATCTCTTCTGCAGTGAAAAAACCCAAAAGCAACAAAGATTTAGTCATCTCTGGGTTCAGAGCTGTAATTCCCCGGCTACTGTAGCCAGGGAAACAGCTAATCAAGCACAGTCTGTGCCTTATTAAGAGCAATCGAGGGCAGGAGGACATTGGTGGTCTAATACAGTACCTGTCACCTGCCCAATGCTATCACACAGGGCGCCTGTTTGCCCTGATGTGATAGTATTAAAGGTAAACTATTTTTTTTTTTTTTTGCCATTTCACCAGCACTCACAATTTAAAGGCTTGAAATGGTGGGTATCTATGTACTAGACCAGGCATGTCCAACCTGCGGCCCGGAACCACAAGCAATGCGGCCCACAGCCCCCTGACAATTATTTTTTTTGCTGGGGGAGGAAGGAAGTCGAGTCAGGGGCACGGCCACAGAGGCTGCCTCGGAGGGGATCATCCACTAGTTGTGTTAAATTAGTGCTGGGGGGGCGCGGCAGCACGGGAGGGCACGGCGGCGTTTTATTACTTATATAGCTTAACTATATTTTATATGCGGCCCGAGAAAATTTCTCTACACTCAATGTGGCCCAGAGAAGCCAAAAGGTTAGACACCCATGTACTAGACGTAACCCCATCTTTTAAATGTAACCAAAAAATTAGGTAACATTTTGTGTGCACTGAAAATTATAATAGTGTTTTTTTCCTCAAAATAGGCATTTGATAAGCAGTTGTTGGTTTAAAGTAATTTTTTAGCACAAAATGCGCATATTGTGCAAAAAATAAAAAGTGCCCAAGTAGACTAGTGGTTAAAAGAGAGGTATGGCCAAAGCTTTGTGGGACACAGAAGTGCACCTTATGTTCTCCTGTGATCCAGATTCAGCTGATGTGGGAGAGCCACTTCTGGCTCTAAAAGGATTCCCACAATGTTGTCAGGATCCACCCAACTGTATGATTAACAGCTAGCTTGGCCTTTCAGGGCATGGCTGAGAGCTGGAGCCAGCTGTGCCTGCCTCCTCCCCTGCCTGGTGCTCTAGTGAGCGCTGGAGGAGCGACAGTTACTGCTCTCTGCTCCGAGCAGACTGAGAACTGAGCAATCAGCGGTCATGTGATCCACTAGTTCAGCCTTTTTCAACCAGGGTGCCTTCTGGACTCTTCAGTGGTGCCTTAACAAAATGCTAAAAATTGCTGCAAATTGTCAGCATGCTGGCAGGTGAATCTCGTCTGCATTTTTTTATTTGTTACACAAAGCCACAGATTTTAATTTGTACAGCATTAAAACTTTGGGCACCAGGTTATCCAGGTGCTGTAATTCTAATAAATGATGATGTCATAAATTGATAAGGAAGACATTGAGCACCTGAGGATGTCTTTGTTTGCCCTTCTCCTTCTGCACTGGGGTCACATTAGCTGGATGAGGGAGGGAAACTGAGGGAGAGGAGAAATATTGGAATACTAGTCAGTACCTGTGTACAAAGGTGTATAAAATAAATCATCTCTAATGTTGAGTTTCCTATGTGTGTCAATGCCGCTGCATTATGTAAAACTATTAATTTATTTGATATTTTACAATGAGATTGTGCATAATTTTAAAGGGTGCCTTGACACAAAAAAGGTTGAGAAACACTGCCCTAGTTCTTGGTCTTAGATCTGAGGTGGGACCATTGCAGCATCACATCAATGCCGCAGCATAGGATGGTCTATGTGTGTTTACTTTTTATACAAACCCCAAACTTCTCCTTAATATACTTAGAACAAGCATAGATCTAACTAAGACAAAAAGGTTAAAACATAAATGCCTAAAAAAGGGGCAGACTCGATGGACCACTTGGACTTTTCCTGGCGTCACTCTTCTTGGTTCCTGTATTTTTAATCCATGCTGTTCCACTTAACGATCTTAATGAAGCCCAAGGCAGGAGAAGAAGAACATTATGAAAGCCCCTTGACCCCATCCTCTAAGGAAAGGGAACCTTGACTGCTGGAAGCGTGGCAGCTATGTGGGCATTGTTAAAAACGGGGAGTTTAAGTGGATTTGAGGGGATTGCCCACTAAGGCATGGGGTGATTGGGTGGAGCCTGAACTCTAGAAAAGGGGCTATGCAAGGGCACGTCCCACCACTTTGAGGAGATTCTGACGTCACAAGAGTTGCCAGTCTGCCCGCCCGTTGTGAATTTGTCACAGCTTTATTGGCGGTTTTACCTTGCCAGCGATGGATATTCCTTTATGGGCCATGCCCTCAAGTTTTAGCCTGGGAGAGTTTAATGCTTGTCTCGTACTGATGGTGGAGACAGGCCTATTAGACTATCTGTATGATGCATAAGGTATAGACCATGACTGGCATCATTATGTGGTAATTTAATATCGTTACAGTTGGTAAGTTCAATAAAGCTGTGGCCTAATTCCAACTTAAACAAGTCTGTGTGTCTTTTCTGGGGGGCAAGGTCATGTGTTCGTAATAACTGGTCAGAATGGGCCTAAGCTTATCAACAGTCAAGGCTTGTTTCACACCATACAGATACAACTGTGCACGGGCACATTTCTGCACATCTTGTGAAGCGCAGCCCTCATTTCGATGGGTGAAATGTGGAAAATAAGTCCCAGACTCGCTTGCAAAACCACACCAAATTGCTTGGTTTCCAAAAGCATACAGAATTGCAGATGCATGAGGGTACCCTTGACAATTAATGGCACCACCATGCATCTGCTAAATGGCAGCACCTTTCTGTGCATGTCAGGAAAGTAGACGATTCTGCGCATGTTCCCGACATGTAGTAATTTGAACCTAGCCTAACCTTGCATCCATTACCCATGTTGTTCTGTTGAGGGTTATAGTATAAGTTTTCAGAGTGTCCAGTGTTAACTGTCTACATTTTTGCTGTTCTTCCATCTCTTACCAAGCTACCTTGTCCGTGAATGTAAATGTCTACATTGCTAATGCTTCTCTTGCTGTTTAACCACTTGCCGACTGCCGCACGACTATTTACGTCGGCAGTCAGCCCCTCACAGGGAGAGCGACATAGGGCTACGTCTCTAGCCTGTAAAGGTTTTTGGAGCGAGCGTGCACCGCCGGATGCACGCTCCCGCTCGGTCACGGACCCCCCGCGCGTGTGCCCAGCGGACCCGATGTCCGCCGGGCACTCGCGATCGTCCGTGACAGCGGGAGAAAAGCAGGCGGCTAATGTGAACAAAGCCGCCTGTCAGTTCTCCCTGTGTAAGAATGGTGATCAAACGGTTCTACTATGTAGGACCGTTGATCACTGTTCTTACACATCAAGCCACAGCCAATCACAGTTAGAAACACGCCCCTAGGACACACTTAACCCCTCCCTCTCCAATACAGTTAACTCCTTCACTGCCAGTGCAATTTTTACAGTAACAGTGCATATGTATAGCACTGATTACTGTAGTAATGTCACTGGTAACCCCAAAAGTGTCAAAAATGTCAGTCAAGGGTCTGATCTGTCCAAAGTCGCAGTCCCGCAAAAAAAAAAAAAAAAAAAAAAAAAAAACGCAGATCGGCACCATTACGCATTAAAAAAAACAACAAAAATGACAAAAATCTTTCCCTTTGTTAGTAAACGCAATAACTTTTGCGCAAACCAATCAAAATACGCTTTTTGCAATTTTTTTTACCAAACATATGGTAAAAAAAAATTGGCCTAAAATGTTAAAAAATTTGATTTTTTACATTTTTTTTTGGGGGGGGGGGGGAATTTCATATAAAAAATGTGAAAAAAAAATTTGTTATTTTTGCAAAATTGATGCTCTTTTTTTTGTTTATAGCGCATGATCAAAAAATTGCACAGGTGATCAAATACCACCAAAAGAAAGCTCTGTTTGTGGGAAAAAAAGGACGCCAAATTTGTTTAGGCACGACCGCACAATTGTCCGTTAAAGTCACGCAGTGCCGAATCGCAAAATAGGCCCTGGTCAGGTAGGGGGTAAAATCTTCCGGGGCTTAAGTGGTTAATGCGTTTCAAAAGACGTAAATCCCCGTTCTTTACAAATGAACAAACTTAGAATGCTAATCTTGTTTTAAGACCAGTGGAAGACAATAGAATGTCCCTGAATGAAAACAATGCCTTCAGAGGTCATTATTATCAAAGTCCTACGATGGTTATTATGCATCAAATTTTAACTGATGTCAGACGTTTGGTAAGACTGTTCATGGGCACCATGTGCTACTATTATTATTTTTAATCCCTGGATTCATTAGATAAAAATTGAGAAGGGACCTCTGTAAGATGCAGTATGATTCTTCGAGGAATATCTGTAATATAAGGAAAGTTCAGGTTTCATTCAGACTTGGATCTGTAATATTACTTATGTCTCTTGGGTTTTAGTCCGTTATTACAGGCAAAGGAACTTTAGCAGGGGGTGGACTGTATGCTAGATTGCCGTCTTTAATTAAAAAGGGGCAAACACCACTGTGGAATACCTTAATAAAGCTATCTGTTTAGCCGTCATGAAGAGAATTGAGTTGTTGGATGTAAATGACTTTTCGGAATCTGCTTATGTATTGGCAGTGACTTGAAGATGATTTTAAAGGGTTTCTGAGAGGTTGAATACACAATTTTAGCTTGAGATTTTATCTGACAGTCTGTGTCAATGTAATGTCAGGAGTGGGAAGAGAGTTTTTTAATGCCCTGGCGGAAACAGAAAATTGTTCTTCAATGAGCTATTTTCCCTAGGATGTAATGCACAGCCTTGATCGAGGACTGAACAAGATATAAAGACAGAATGAACAGGCTGTATATGTTCTAAACTGATCTATTATGATAATAAAGTAGAACTTTAGACAAAACTTTTTTTTTTTTTCAATTTGGATAGAGTATTGGAGTTATAACCCCTGTCAGATGTATTTTGGAGATCCCCCTTCACTTCCTGTTCCATAGCCAAACAGGAAGTGAGTGGAAATCTCTGCAAATTAACCACTTTACCACCGGAGGATTTTGCTGTCTTCCGTCCAGGCCACTTTTTGCGATTCGGCGCTGTGCGACTTCAACTGACAATTGCGCGGTCGTGTGACGCCGTACCCAAACGAAATTTACGTCCTTTTTTTCCCACAAACAGAGCTTTCTTTTGGTGGTATTTGATCACCTGTGCGATTTTTACTTTTTGCGCTATAAACAAGAAAAGAACGTCTATTTTGAAAAAATAACAATATTTTTAACATTTTTTTATATGAAATTCCCCCCAAAAAAGATGTAAAAACCAATTTTTTAAAAAAATTTTGGCCAATTTGTTTTCTGCTACCTATGTTTGGTAAAAAAAAAAAAATCGCAATAAGCGTATTTTGATTGGTTTGCGCAAAAGTTATTGCGTTTACTAACAAAGGGAAAGATTTCTGTCATTTTTGGTGTTTTTTTTTTTTAACGCGTAATGGCGGCGATCTGCGATTTTTTTTTGCGGGACTGCGACATTGCGGCGGACAGATCGGACCCTTGACTGACATTTTTGACACTTTTGGGGGTACCAGTGACATTACTACAGTAATCAGTGCTATATATATGCACTGTTACTGTAAAAATGACACTGGCAGGGAAGGGGTTAATTTTATTGGAGAGGGAGGGGTTAATGTATGCCTGGTGCTTACTGACGTGTGGGGGGGGGAGGTGACTGAGTGAGTCATGGACAGATCGGATGTCCAGCTATGCTGAACAGTCCGATCTGTCACTCCCTGTCACTATGGAGATCCGCCCGCTGTGTTTACACACAGTGGGCGGATCTCCAGACTCGATCCCCGACGATCGGGTAAGAGCAGCGGCGATCGCCGCTGCTCCTCCCCTGGCCCGACTCCCGCTGTGAATGAAAACAGCGGGAGCGAGCCTCCGGCGGCGCGCAAGCGCCGCCCAGAAGGGGGAGTGTCTGACGACGTAGTACTACGTCGTCAGACGATAACGAGCCACTCTGCCGCAGTAATATTACTGTGAGCAGTCGTAAAGTGGTTAAGGAAATCCCTTGGAGACTCTCTAGTCACCAGAACTAGTGTCCCCTTTGGGAGATTTCCCTCTATTACTTTTCCGGGGACAACTCAAAAGTTGGAATTTTCTTTACTTTCACTTTCAGTGACAATGGTAAACAAGACAAATAGAAAGGGTGAATCTCCCTAATGAGGGCACAGACAGCAATACAAACTGACAGGCGTTCTAATCCCTTTCCGCACCATCTAAAACAAAAGCAAAAGTTTTTCCTTCAGTTATACTTTAACATAGCCAGACAGAGTCTTTCTTCAACATAATATAGTAGAAAACACATTCACTTCCTTGCATCTACACACCATGGAATCCTCAAACAAGCTGCAAATGAAACCGATAGTGCACTGACGTAGTGTAAGATCTCAAAAAATAGTTTAATTTGTCAATCAGTTCTGGACCGGAAGATTTTCCCCCTTAATGACCAGGCCTTTCTTTGTGATTCGGCACTGCGTTACTTGAACTGACAATTACGCGTTCGTGCAACGCTGTACCTAAATAAAATTGATGTCCTTTTTTTCCCCCACAAATAGAGCTTTCTTTTGGGGTATTTGTGATTTTTATTTTTTGTGCTATAAATAAAAAATTGCAACAATTCTGAAAAAAAAAAAAAACCTATATTTTTCACATTCTGCTATATAACATATAAAATAAAGTCACATATTTTCATCATTTTAGGCCAATTTGTATTCTACTATAAATTTTTGTCAAAAAAAAAAAAATCGCAATAGCGTATTTTGATTGGTTTGCGTAAAAGTTATTGCGTCTACAAACTAGGGGAAAGATTTATGTCATTTTTATTTATTTATTTTTTACTAGTAATGGCAGCGATCAACGATTTGCGACATTGTGGCGGACAGATCGGACACCTAACTGACATTATTAACACTTTTGCGGGGACCAGTGACATTACTACAGTAATCAGTGATGAAAAAAAATATGCACTGTTACTGTAATAATGACACTAGCAGGGAAGGGGTTAACCCAGGGGCGATCAAATGGTTAAATGTATGCCTAGGGAGTGTTTTCTAACTGTAATGGGGATGGGTTTATGGAATCAACACAGAGACCTGTGTTCCTAAATAGGAGGAACACAGAAGCCTTGTGATGATTGCTGAGAGAACAAAGGTCTGCAGTGCTGTGTTTACAACAGCAGACTGTTGTTCTCTCTCCACATGGAATGATCGCGGGTGCACGGAGGCAATTGCAGCCGCCGGCCCCATGGATCAGCTTTCCCACTGGCGCCCCCACGATCGCTCCCGCGAATCGCTGTACAGGTATGGCGATTCGTGGGAACCTGCCGCCGTATATCTGCAGTGGCTGGTCGGCAAGTGGTTAGATTAAATATATTGTACTCACAAAAGTTGTATAAAGACACACTTATCATATCATTTCCATAAGGAACATCTCATTTGTTCATTAGCACTTCAAACCTTAATACTATTAATAATAAACATGTTATTAGATTTTTACTCCAAGGCCGATATATCGGCTGCCGATATGCCCTTTCCCCGATATATCGGTATCGGCCCCGGAACTGGCCGCTATTGCCGATATTTTTGTGACGTCATTCTGCCTTCTTAGGCCGCCTCCCTCGCCTTGGACAGCCTCGTCTGGAATCGGGACTAGTCTCGCGGGAGTGTATCACATCCATACACCCACCGCCAGCAGCCCGGTGCCAGCCAGCCACCCACAGCCCCTGTGCCAGCCACCCACCCACCACAGGGTGCCAGCCAGCCAGCCACCCACCTCAGGGTGCCAAACAGCCAGTCACCCACAGACAGAGTGCCAGACAGCCAGCCACCCACAGGCCCTGTACCAGCCAGCCATAGGCACTGTACCAGCCAGCCGTCCACAGGCCCTGTACCAGCCAGTCACCCACAGCCCCTGTTCCAGCCACCCACCCACCCTCCACAGGGTGCCAGCCAGCCTCCCACCACAGGGTGCCAGCCAGCCACCCACCCACCACAGGGTGCCAGCAAGCCACCCACCCACCACAGGGTGCCAGCAAGCCAGCCACTCACCACAGGGTGCCAGACAGCCAGCCACCCACCCACCACAGGGTGCTAGCAAACCAGCCATTAAGCATTAAACAAAAATTAACATGTTCAGTACCAGATTTGTGTCACAAATAGCCTTTATTTTTCAAAACTTTAAATGTACAAAATATCGGCCCATATCGGCCGATACCGATAAGCAATGGCCAAAATATCGGTATCGGCCCTGAAAAAAAAACATATCGGTCTATCCCTTCCCTAGTATATATTTTTTGGCAGTTCTAAAGAAATAATGTATTAACATTTAACTAAACCCATTTGATTTTAGTCGACTAAAAATGTACTGGAGATTTTAGTGGACTAAAATACGAATAAATCTAAAACAACTCAGATGACTAAAATACGACTAAAACTAAAATGCCATTTTAGTTAAAAGACTATAACTAAAACTAAATCGAAATTTGATGCCAAAATTAACACTGCTGGCAAGACTGTTCATGATATATATTACAACTGCAGATTTTGGTCTTGGAGTTCAGCTTTGAGAGATAAAGATGCATATCAAAATAAAGTGTATTTCTAAAACTTTATTTATTTATTTCTTTTTTGAGTTCGAGAACAGACCGGTTTGCTGTTTTTTTTTTTTTTTTTTCTTTACAAATCATATCACATATGATTTTCAGACCGGTAACAGAATGGCTAAAGTTTGTATCCACCTGTAATAGTGTGTGTAGTACACCAAGCATAAGCTATGGGGATGATTTACTAAAGGCAAATAGACTTTGCACTTTGTAAGAGCAATTGCACTCTGCAAGAGTTTAGCAAATGAGGGAAGGCTTCACTTAGCAAAGATTACCCAATCATGTGCAAGGAAAAAAAAAAAAAAAAAAAAGCATTTTTGCTTGAGGATGATGGAAGTCAGAAGAGCCTCTGCTCATTTACTAAGCTCTGGAGCAACTGCTCTTGCAGAGTGCAACTGCATTTGCAAAGTGCACAGTCTATTTGCCTTTAGTAAATCAACTCCAATACGTCTTTTCCTGCTAATTCACATTGCATACATCTATCTGCTGTGCTCAGCCCCCTCCTCCCACCCTTTGTCTACAGGGGAGGTCAGTGTATGCAGTATCACCGTACAGAAAGTTCTATTAGCCCATAGTGGGCGTACGGCGTGTCTGATATTAAAGGCTTAATTGGACTTTTAGTGGAACAGCTATTATATATAAGAAAAATCAAGTACTGAATCAAAATCTATTGTAACTGTTCTGTTTCATAAATGAGAAAGTATCAGCAATTCCATGTAATTGAAGCCTCCGGGTGTTATTAAGAGCTCATTGAATGTTGTGTTATTGTATAAAGTGAAAAAAAAAAAAAAAAAGAATTTACACTGAAAAATTGCTAAACATAAATTCTCAAACTATGTTACTAAACCGTTGTTGAATACAATTCAGCATTTTATCTGTTATATTCTTTGCTTCTCTGCATGCTAGATGGAGTGTTAGATAAAGGTGACGGGGGAAGTGCCTTGAATAATATAGAATAAAATAATGGTTTACTGTTTTATATTTCTAGCTTGTTTTCTTCGAGTTGGCTTTCTTATATTTATTTATTTATTTCAGGTACTTATATAGCGCTGTCAATTTACGCAGTGCTTTACATATACACTGAACAAGATTATAAATGCAACACTTTTGTTTTTGCCCCCATTTTTCATGAGCTGAACTCAAAGATCTAAGGCCCCTTTCACACATACGGTCCGTTTGTCCATTTTTCATCCATCCGTTGACGGATGAAAAACGGACATCAGTGTATCTCTATGTAAAAACGGATGATCAACAGTTAACATCTGTTTTCATCCGCTTCTGTCAATGTCCGTTTTTTTGAACGGATGAATGTCCTATTTTTCATCCGGCAAAATAAAGGATCGGACTAAAAACGGATGTAAACGGACAAACATTTGTTTTTGCATTGGTAGTGGATGTAAAAAAAAAAAATCGGATGAAAAACGGATGAAAACGGATGAAAAACGCATGATAGACGAAAAACTGATGAAAAATGGATGAAAAACGGTGTAACAATCCTACAGGCTCACCTGAGTCAGAGGACTGCTAGCCGGAGGTAGGAGTGGAGCCCAGTGGCAAGGACTGCAGGCTGGTAGCAGTGCTGGATACCGGATGGACACCAGGTAGTACTCTGATGAGGACACGGGTTCACCCGAGGTGCGGAAACTAAGTGCTAGCTGGTTTTCACTAGAGCCCCTGATGGTGGGGATAGACTGCGCTGCAAGCTAACACCAGGTCGCGGTCCCCAGGATCACCCAGCCAGGCAGAGTGCAGGTTCGGTCCGGAGGTGGAGGAGCAGACAAGGGATAACCAGACAGAAGTCAGACGAGCCAAATGTCAGGGTGGGCAGCAGTAAGCGTGGTCAGACAATCCGGATCGGCAACGGAGGTAGCAGTTCAGTAGGTAGGGACAAAGCAGAAGAATAGTCGGTAGTCAATTCCTGGTCAGCAGTGGATTTGTGGTAGTAGATAAGAGCAGCAGGTGAGGAGAAGCTTGATCAAGGCTCGGGAGCTCAATAATCAGCAAGCTGGAGTGCAAGGGGCTGGACTTATATAGGGAAGTACCAGGTGTGGGGAATCAAGGGTGATGAGCAAGGCTTGGCAAGACTAAGGTTGAAATAATAGGCTTCAGGGAGGATTATCCAGAGAGGAATATCCAGAGAGGAATGTCCAGAGAGGATGGTAGCCTAGTAAGCAGGGCTACCGCCTGGGATGTGGCTGGTCACGGGTTTGAATCCCAACAAACGGATAAAAAACTGATACACTTTGACGTGACTTTGACGGGGCCTAAGACTTTTTCTATGTACACAAAAGGCCTATTTCTCTCAAATATTGTTCACAAATCTGTCTAAATCTGTGTTAGTGAGCACTTCTCCTTTGCCGAGATAATCCATCCACCTCACAGGTTTGGCATATCAAGATGCTGATTAGACAGCATGATTATTGCACAGGTGTGCCTTAGACTGGCCACAATAAAAGGCCACTCTAAAATGTGCAGTTTTATCACACAGCACAATGCCACAGATGTTGCATGTTTTGTGGGAGCGTGCAATTGGCATGCTGACTGCAGGAATGTCCGCCAGAGCTGTTGCCCGTGAATTTAATGTTTTTTTTTTCTACCATAAACCGTCTCCAAAGGCGTTTCTGAGAATTTGGCAGTACATCCAACTAACAATCGGCCGATAACATTTATTTATTGCCGATACCGATACCAATATTTTGGTCATCGGATATCGGTATCGGCCGATATTGGCCGATATTTTCTGACATTTAAAAAAAAAAAATTGTATTTTTATTTTTTTTCACAGGTACTGGCTGTTTTGAATGCTCACATTTTTTTGAATTTGGCGCCAAGTACCCGGAAGTGATGTTTTTTTTACATGGAGACCTGATCAGAGCCGAATGCGGCTTTGATTGGGTCTTCTCTTCTGCGGCCATGCAGGTAGGATGCCCAGGTCTCCTGGTGGGACGGGAGACCCGGGCAAGCCGCAATAGGTGGCAGGAGGGGTGAGATGTCCCCTCCAGCTCCTTGTAATGACAGCCGAGCGGCTTCTCAGCCACATCGGTTGTCATTACAAGACAGCCGATCGTCGGCTATGGACGCCGGTATTGGGGGATGCCTCTAGCTGCAGGCATCACTCCTGTACAGCACTTTCTCGAAATATCAGCAATATCGGTAACCTATGGTAACTGTCTCAGGGAAGCTCATCTGCATGCTCGTCATCCTCATCGGGGTCTCCACCAGACTGCAGTTTGTCATCGTAACCAACTTGAGTGGGCAAATGCTCACATTCGATGGCGTCTGGCACTTTGGAGAGGTGTTCTCTTCACAGATGAATCCCGGTTTTCTTAGATCTTTAAGTTCAGCTTTTGGAAAATGGGGGCAAAAACAAGTGTTGCATTTATAATTTTGTTCAGTATATTTACCTGTTGATCCTGCCAGCTTCAGGGGGCATGGACACTTCCTGTTCTAGAGTGACAACACTGCCTGAACGGCTACCTAAGCAGGGAGCAGAGTAGTCACCCTTGAAATGTGCACTGATACAATATGCAGCATGTACATGGATGTTCAGCTTACAATTAGAGACTAGCATGTGCTTCAAGAATGACTTTTACACCAGATAATTTAATACTATGGTCTGGTCATCTATTTGGGTTGCAAGGAGTTCAGAGGGTTTAGTTATTCTCTAACTGGCTACTAAAATGGAAGGGGAGACAGATAACCGTAGTGAGTTACACCCTTTGTTGGCCTTCCCTTTATGAAAGGTTAAGTCGCCTGGTAGTCATGTTGATTCCTTGACTTCAAGGGCTCTTTCATATTGTGGGTTGTGCGCTGCCAAGATTTAGCGTTTTCCTGCAGCATGTATGCACAGGTGTCTTCATCCAAGGCCACTCATCTGTGTTGAATAAAATGTAACCATTTGAATGTGTGGATACTGTACATGCGAACATCTGCGCACAGGCTGCTGGGTGTGACTGATCACACGCACATTTGTGTATACCTGTTTAAAGAACTGCTAAATCATGGCAGCGTACGGCTCAAATTCACTATTTGAACGACCACTAAGAGAAAATGTTTTGGTGGAATATGGGACCTCAAAGTATGCAGGTCTTAAGAGTCCAAATTTCAGAGGCAGCTCTCTATCAACTGGGGTGTCCAAGAGGGTCCCTGGAGTAGCCAAAAGTGCATTGACGGGATGAGAGCGTCACAGGGACTTGAATGAGTCCAGTAAAGAATTATTTTCCATGTTTCAGCCAACACTATTCATAAACATCTACTTTATCATGGCGTAAATGCTGGCAATAAATTCAGACAGATCCCAGACAATATTTGCACATCAAGTGGATACTGAGGCAGTTATTGGGTCACCAGTCTGACAACATTAGATACAGATATACTTTAGTCATAGAATTAAACCTTGTGGTGCTGCAACTTCTAAATTTAGTGTCCACTGGAAAAGTAGTCTATGCCAGGAATTTACGCTGTACATACTATTGATGAACATGAAGAAGGTAGGAAATCTGGCACTGACTTGACTGACGATAAAATAGTTGAAGCTTTGTTCAATATCCATTAGGACATAAAAGTATCCATCATATAAAAGAATTGACGCGTTTCTGCCCCAACCCCAGGGCCTTGGTCATACCTAACCATGGCTATTTATGGGCAGTGCCTGGCAACGTGAAGCCATCTTAATGTTCACTTGCTCTGGCACTTTTTTTCCCTAGGAGGCACTCTGGCTCAGACCAGCAGGACAGATCAACCCCTCGTAGATGCTGCACCTCAAAGTAAGCCAAAGCGTAAGCTAACAGTCCAACCTTTAGAGGCACCCCTCTGTCAACTGGGGTGTACCACAGGGCACCTGGAGTAATCAAAAGTGCATTGAAAATGATGAGAATGCCACAACAACTTGAACAAGTCCAGAAAATGTATTTTCCAGGACAAAAAGTCAAACAGCCAACACATTTTGTGGGCTCATAAAAGCCTCCTTCATCAGGGCTTAAATTTACTGGCAATAAATTTAAAGAGATCCTTGACAATAGTTGCACATCAAATGGAAAGTGAGGCAGTGTATTGGGTCACCATACTAACAGCGATAAAGGTTTATTTTAATAACCTAACCACAGCTATGTATGTGTATTGCTTGGCTCATGTCAAGACATCACAATGTTCACTATATCTGCCACTTTTTCCTCCTAGGAGCTGTGGATCCAGTTAGAGGGACTGATCAGTCCCTCTTGTACACCTCTGTAGTAATAGATCACTTATAATAGTACGCTATTAAATCAATAGATTACCACTGCAAGGAGGGACAGAGCAATACAGGCATACCCCGTTTTAAGTACACTCACTTTACATACACTCGCGAGTACGGACACAGCCTGGTCAGCTTGGCATGGCACTACTCTCGGTTTTTAACTAAGTGACAGGGATACCAAAATTAGGAAGCACCGAGAGGGGACCCAGGACTACAACATATCCTATTTGTGGCCAGCCAGCTTGCCTAGGTAATCTACCATGTCATAGTCTTGGATCCCCTTAACGTGCTCCCCAAGCTTGGTGTCCTTGTCACTTATGGTTTGGGAGCAATGCCATGTCAAGCTGACCAAGATTTCCTATGGAGCTAGTGTATTTACATGCATTGGAAAATGAAAAAAGGTATTGTTTCACTGTAAGTACATTTTCGTTTTACATACATGCTCTGGTCCCATTGTGTACTTAAAAGTGGGGTATGCCTGTATTGAGCATACATTAATTCCTGGTGATGTCAGAGATTATGAGGTTGATTTACTAAAGGCAAATACACTGTGCACTTTGCAAAGCGCAATTGCACTCTGCAAGAACAATTGCTCCAGAGCTTAGTAAATGAGCAGAAGCTCTGCTGACTTCCATCATAAAATCATGTGCAAGCAAAAAATGCTGTTTCTTTTATTTTCCTTGCACGCGATTGGGTTCTCTTTGCATAGTGAAGCCTTACCTCATTTACTAAGCTCTGGAACAAATGCACTTGCAAAGTGCAACTGTACTTTGCAAAGTGCACAGTTTATTTGCCTTTAGTAAATCAACCCCATTGTGCCTACAAGGTACGACAGTGCACTCTTTTATATACAGTAGATATGTAGCAACATAGCAGCTCCGTTCATTTTCTGAGCTTTGAGCTTCCCACAACCCAATGATAAAATATGGTAGTTAAGTGGTTAAACTGTATATGTTCCTGTTTCTTGGATCGTTTATTTAAAAAAACATCATTAAAGTTCCCTTTTCCTTGCTTTCTGCAAGAATCAACCTGTGCTACTTAAATGCCAGCATTGTCTGTGATATCTTCCAGGTGATAATCTATAAAGAATGCTATTCTCTTGACATATGTCAATAAAACAGATCAAGCATTGCTGTAGGTCGGACGTGGTTTGGTGATTAAAATCACTTGTCTATGGGGGCAATTTTTGCACATTAAAATCTGAATTGTTTGCCAGAAAATCATTTTGTAGAATAAAATGGTGGCAGTACAATGTTTGCACTGTTTATCAAACTCATATTTTCAGGAAAAAATGCATTCAAATGTCTTTTAGTATACACAAACACAATATAACACCAGCTTTTTGTTAGATATCAAAGAAGGGCCTACATTTACTAAATAGATACCAAAAAACCCATGCCTTTGGAATGGGAAAACACTATGGGGCTGATTTACTAAAGGCAAATGGACTGTGCATATTGCAAAGTGCAGTTGGCCTCTGCAAGTGCAGTTGCTTCACAGCTTAGTAAATGAGGTAAAGCTTTACTTTGCAAAGAATACCCAATCACATGCAAGGGAAATAAAAAAAAAACAGCATTTTTGCTTGCACATGATTGGATGATGGAAGTCAGCAGAGTTTCTGCTCCTTTACTAAGTTCTGGAGCAACTGCACTTTGCAAAGTGCAAAATCTATTTTCCTTTAGTAAATCAACCCCTATGGTTCCTGAAATTGTTCAAAGGTGATGCTATAATAGCCTTTGCAGGTTATCAGTTTGGCGTTTACTGTAAATAATGTCCCAATAATTATTTATTTCTTTTGTCGATACCTCACATGTGTGGCGCAATTGCTGTTTACATACATGTATGCATCATGTGCACACATTTTAATTCCCATGTATGCACAGGATGATGGGGGTGCATTTATATATATATATATATATATATATATATATATATATATATATATATATAATCATTTTTTTTTTTTACATTATTTTTCTTTGTTTTATTCAAATTTACATTTTTAACACTTTTTTTTTTACTTAACTTTATTGATTTTTAAAGAGGGTCATAGCAAGCCCCCTTTTTTATAGCATAGGCAGTGCAAGTTCTCTTTATGGAGACATCATTTGGTCAGTGTTTCTCTTCTCCTCCATTTCAGCTAGTTAGGCACAAGTTGTGCTTGGTTAGCTGCTTATCTGCCCCCCGTAGTCAGGGAATAAGAGTTGTGAACCCAGCGATGAAATGCTGGTCACTTCCAGGGTAATTCTTGGAAGAGGAGATCAGATGTTCCCAGATCTCCTCCCATTCCGCATCCTGACGTAGTTTACTTCCATCCCAGGCTCTCTTAAAGAGGTTGTAAACTCCTAAAAAAAAATGAAAACCCTGTAAGACAAAGGCATAATGAGTTTTTATGCATCGCATTCTAGCTCATTATGTAATACTTACTTTGGAACGAAGATGTTCCAGCGGCGCCTGCACACCATTGTCACCACTGATGTTTTCCCCAGAGTTTCTCCTGGGTTCGTGGGCTCCAACGCTGTGATTGGCCGGAGCCATGGTGACATCACTCCTGCACATGCACACAAGAGCCGCCATTCACAGCACAGGGCTCGGAAAGGAACGGCACCCTTGGCTGTTCCTTCAGAGCGCATGCGCCAGTGATGTCACTGGCTGCATGTCATGTAAATATCTCCTAAATGGTGCACGTTTAAGGAGATATTTACACTACCTACAGGTAAGCCTTATCATAGGCTTACCTATAGGTAAATGTTTGCAGAGGAAGTTTACTTCCTCTTTAAGTAAAAAGGGAGAGCTCCAGAACCATGGCAGGCATCAGGAGGTGACTTCAGTTGAGGGGGGCACCTTCTCAGTACCAATCCCCGGATGCAAAAAATAATACTAAGGCTGTAGTAGCAGTAATGTTCTTTATTTAATCCCTTCAATAGCGGAACATTTATAACTGTACCTGTGTAGACAAGGGGTTAAAGTGTAAGTCCACCTATGTCTCAACTATCAGGAAGAATGCTGCATAAATACAATATATCGGCATGTACATGAGTATAGGGCAGTGATGGCGAACCTTAGCACCCCAGATGTTTTGGAACTACATTTCCACTTGAGCAAACTTTGACCCTGTAGTGTAATTGAGCATCATGGGAGATGTAGTTCCAAAAAATCTGGGGTGCCAAGATTCGCCATCACTGGTATAGGGGCATAACGCCATTCACTTCTATGGCAGGGAGTATACCCCACCTGCGGCTCCCAAACAGTGGGAAAACAGTTTTATAGATGTGGCTTATTTCATACCTTTATCCATCCATGTGTATGTACCATTATACTGTATTATTATTGTGCCTTTGTTCTCTATTCCTGAGTGCATCCACACATCTGATTTCTCCTCTCTTCCGGTCTTACTGACAACTGTTTTACCAGACATGAGAAGAAATGCCTGTGTGCATTAGTCCTTAAGGACAATAAAATAATCTGCAACAGCACTGTAGAGTTATTATGTTTAGGCTGCCTTTAAGAACTCCTTCCCCGTCTTTTTCCAGGTTTTGCAAAGTTTGACGACTCAATATTGTTGCTAGCGGGGGCTTGTGTTAAACTCTCACTCCTGCCGTCTGAGTTATTTTGTTTCATTACAATAAAACACCGCGGAATGAACTCTCATTAATGTCTTATTTAGCTGCACAGAAACACAGTATTCAGGCTTAAATATTTCTAACTGGCATCCTACATGTGTTCCTCTGCTACCAGAAGAGATTTTTTTTTCCTTATATGAGTCAAGAGTTAGGGGGAATGTTTGGCACCTTGTAAACTTTTATACAAGGACCATGTGGTCAAGTTTTTGTCATCTAAAAGGAGCCTTTTTTTGTATGGATTAATTGAGTTGCAGAAAGGAACTTCAAAGGTAACAAATGATGCTCTTCCCTAAGCACCCCAGAAGGCCTGAACCCTGGAACAGCGGCATGCCCACCAACCCCTGCAGTGTAAATATTTCCAAGCATTTGAGGTGTAAGATGCATTGCACAGAGATGTGTTGTGGTAGGGAAGTGTGACAGCTTGAAGGGAGTCTTTGGCCATTATATGTTCAGATATTTTCATATCAGACAGTAAATGAGCTTTAAAATAAGCCTTCACTGACCTGTTTCAGGCACTGTGGAATAATTCATCTTCTAACGTCGGAGCAGAAGCACTGAAGTCTTTTTTCAGCATCTCAGTCACCCCCGCTTCCTCTTCCCAGTAGTGACTCAGCTAATGAGCCCCCCTCCCCTATCAATAGTAACTCTCTAGCCTAGCCCCCTCTACTCCCAAGTTTCAGCAGTGACTCAGCAGCATAGAGCTTCCCATTCCCTGCCATTCCATGCAGAGTCCCAACAGTTTAGCACTTCTTTCTCTCCCCAGAAAAACAGTGATTTAGTAGTTCAGCTCCCCTTCTTCCTCCTCCAAGCAGTGATTCAGTAGAGAATGGCTTTTGTACTTCTTTAAGAATGAATTGTTCCACAGTGCCAGAAGCTTCAAAGGTCAGTGGGGGCAAGTTTCAAAGGTAACTTACTGTTTTAAAATCAGAGCTTTTTCAGTTAGAATTCTCAGTGCCACCCCCAACGTGTCTCCATGAGTTCCACCTGAGGCAGCCTTCTCAATCAGTCTCATGGGCGGCACAGCCCTGCCTACTTTTCTAATAAATCCACCCCAGTGTGTTGAAGGACTCTTCATTTATGTCTATGTGAAAGCTTGAGACAACATTTTTGATCATCTGAGTTGGAAGATCCAACTATTGCATATGTGAGAACTAGATTTGCTGCAACCACAAAGACTGAGAGAGTTCACTCTTCAGAAGCTTTGATAAAGGAGGCTATTAGTGTTGCAGGCTACCTTCAACCATTTTTTATGTAGACCATTGATTGCCCCCTACAACTCAAGAGGTTAGTTGCATCAGGTCCTATCCAGCTCAAAAATCCTGAAAACTGTTCTGGCTCCTGTGTCTATAGCATTCCCACCTCAGTGAAGAAAATGTCAGTTCCTGCTTCAGATTGTTGGCTGTGCCCCTTCAGGGTTTTTACAACACTTCAGTTTACACAAATAAAAATAGCTCCCAATTATCACCTAGCATCAGCTATTAATTAGCAAAGAATCCTCACACTGTAATTCAATCAGTGATGAGGTTCCTGTGTGTTCAGCTGTCATGACCCAAATTTAAAAATGACAAGTTTTGAGTTTTCCTTTCTTGTGATAAGTGGAAATGATGAAAGATGTTAAAATTTCAGACAATTTGCTCTCAGAGGTTAGAAGAGCGTCAATTGTCAAGCAATTTTCAAAGGAGGCCATCAAGAAATTGGATCATTTTCACAGTTAGAAAGATTTGTTCAAGAATTCTTTACTGTGTCTCTTTGTGCTGAAAGATAGGCCGACATTTCACCTTTATTGGGCAGTTATCAAAATTGGAACATTTATAAAATGTCACAAGGAAAATCCAAGGTCAAGAGCAGCACACAGAACTGTTTAACTGTGTATCTGTTCATCTCCGGAGCTTAAAGATACTAATTACGTCTTTCACACCCCCAGAAGCCTTCACTGTGATCAGTTATCACAAGATTTTCTACAAAGTAGCTGTCAAAAAATAGTGCTGCTTTATTATTGTTTTGATGCGTTTTGAATATTTTTCATAACCCAAATTTTATTTAGGCTGCAAAAATACTGTATGTAAATTGATAGTCACCAGATCTGGCCAGAAAATAGTCATAGGTTTGTAGGCAACCCTTGACCTCTTTAAATACAACCTTGGCCAACTAATACTCGAAAAAGGAGTTTCCCAAACAACCGCTACTGTTCCCCCCATGATATGGGTAGAGGCATATGCTCAGTGCATAAAAATATGCATGCTCATCCAAAATAACTATGTATATAAGTAGTAATCAGCATGGATTCATGAAAAATCGTTCGTGCCAAACCAATCTATTAACCTTCTACGATGAAGTGAGCTGCCACCTAGATAAAGGTAAGCCTGTGGATGTGGTGTATCTGGACTTTGCAAAGGCCTTTGACACCGTTCCCCACAAACGCTTACTGTACAAACTAAGGAAGGTAGGTATGGACCATAAGGTGAGTACCTGGATAGAGAACTGGCTCCAGGGTAGAGTCCAGAGGGTGATGATTAATGGGGAATACTCGGATTGGGCGGGTGTGGAAAGTGGGGTCCCCCAGGGTTCTGTCCTGGGACCAATCCTGTTTAATTTATTCATAAATTATCTAGAGGAGGGGATATCTAGTACAATCTCAGTATTTGCAGATGATACTAAATTAGGCTTGCCAATATCTTCTATACAGGATGTGGAAACCTTGCAAGAGGACCTGAACAAAATAATGGGGTGGGCAACTACATGGCAGATGAGATTTAATGTTGAAAAATGTAAAGTAATGCACTTGGGGGCCAGAAACCAGAAAGCAAGCTACTCACTAGGGGGGGGAACCTCTGGGTGAGTCTAGGATGGAAAAGGACTTGGGGGTACTGGTAGACAACAGGCTTGGCAGTGGCATGCAATGCCAAGCCGCCGCAAGCAAAGCCAACAGAATACTGGGTTGTATAAAAAAGGGGATTCACTCCAGAAATAAAGAGATTATTCTCCCACTCTACAAGACTCTGGTCCGGCCACATCTGGAGTATGCTGTCCAGTTCTGGGCACCGGTCCTCAGGAAGGATGTGCTGGAACTGGAGAAAGTCCAGAGAAGGGCAACAAAAATAATTAGGGGAATGGAGGACAGCAGCTATGAGGAAAGACTACAAGCACTGAACCTATTCTCTCTGGAAAAGAGAAGATTGAGGGGGGATATGATATCAATGTACAAATACTGTACTGGCGACCCGAGCATAAGGAACAAACTATTCAGAGAGAGGAGATACAATAAGACACGTGGCCACTCACTAAAACTTGAGGAAACGCGGTTTAACCTTAAAGTGCGTAAGGGGTTCTTCACTGTAAGAGCGGTAAGGATGTGGAATTCTCTTCCACAAGCAGTCGTATCAGCGGGGAGCATTGATAGTTTCAAAAAACTATTAGATGGACACCTTAAAGACCACAACATACAGGGGTATACAATGTACGGTTAATAGCAAACACACACACACACACACATCATGGGTTGAACTGGATGGACTGATGTCTTTTTTCAACCTCACTAACTATGTAACTATGTAACTATGTATGTCTATGCCACAGTATTTCTGCACAACAGTCATAAAGCAGTCTATAGAATCATCCAACTACTCTCCAACTACTAGTTTATAAGGCTGCATTCACACTTAAGCGTAGCGTTTTCACGCATCTTTTACCGTGATTTTACCGCGATTTCCAGGCGTTTTTTCAGGCGTTTTTGGAGGCAGGCATTGACATCTATCAAAAACGCTGGTAATCAGCCCAAAAAGAAGCTCATGTACTTTTTTCAGCTACAGGCGTTTTGCTTCAGGCATTAAAACACTCAGATGTGAACAGGGGCCATTTAAATGAATGGGGTTTACTTGTTGGGTGTTTTGGAACATTTTTTGTGAGTGTTTTTGGAGCTGAAAAACGCACAAAAACACCCAGGTGTGAATGGAGCCTAAAGTGTTGGCGACAGAAGAAACAAGATGTTTTCATACGAGATGTTGACATTTCTCACTAAAATACATACTGTATATGTGAATACTTTGGTTTGCCAAAAAAGAATGGTTACCGCAATCAGATACTTTTTTTTAGAAACCCGTTACACCTTAGGATGATAACATAGTTATTCTCAGTGTCTAAGGTTGGCATACACACCTTAAGGCCCAAGGTAGACATACAGGGAGAGATTTACTAAAACTGGGGCACACAGAATCTGGTGCAGCTTGCATAGTAACCAATCAGCTTCTAACTTCAGCTTGTTCAATTAGACTTTTGACAATAAAACCTAGAACCTGATTGGTTACTATGCACACCTGCATCAGATTCTGTGTGCACCAGATTTAGTAAATCTCCTCCACATTGTCTAATGTAGGCATATAGTTGTGTAAAGGAGGCATACACATGCTGAACCAAAGAAAGTCAGATGGTTCCCCATTCATACAAATTGCGTCGATGGAGGAATACACACTGCCAGCTGTTGTATTCAGGCAATTGCTGCACCCGGGGCTGCATAAATACAGTGATGCTGCTGAACATGCATCTGATAGGATGTAGTCACTATTCAGGCCAATAATTTTCCACCTGACGTAGCCAATTTTCAATCGACTTTTGGCAAGTCATGTGGCACTTGCAGGGCCACCCATGGTTCAAATGTTGGACTATTCAGCAGGAATAACTAAAGACAAATCAAATCAATTTTTTTTTTATACTGTAGAATGGTGGGGTTATAGATTTATACAGAGTGAGTTATACTGTAGAATGGTGGGGTTATAGATTTATATAGAGTGAGAACCACTGTCAAGATTTTAATGCTGTCTATGTCCCTATTAGGGACATTCATTCTCTCTAATTGTCCCAATATCACAAATCTCACCAGGAATGAAAGTAAGGGTAAATCCAAAATTATGAGTTGCCACCAGCTGTCTAAGAAGAGATTTCCCTCACATTGAAAAGATATGTTGAGTCTGCAGTAGGGGAGGTCAAGGGAAATCTCTCTAATGAGGCACAGATGGCAAAAAAATATGTCAGTGATACTAACTCTTCACTATTTTATGCAAAGTGCAAAAATTTCTTTTTTTGCTTTCGAAATATATTAATCCTCCAACTCTCGGCACCCAAAGCATGTCAGGCTGACAGTATTGTTCAATGCATTGAAGCTCATGAAGACTGGTTAACATTCAAACAAGATCCCCTTTAAGGTCAAGTCATTGCTGATCTCCCTCTTCTAATTTGTAATCTCTGCCTTCAATACTTTTTGAGTCACTTGTCCTTGAACAAGCAGGCAGAATAGGAAGACAGATAATTTCCAGTATATTCCAGTCTTATTATGTCCCAAATAAATTCCATAATTTAAAACAAATAGGGAATCAATTCCGTACTGTATGTTAACTCACTTAAATCAAGTGTGGCCCTGGTGGTCAAATATGCACTCTAAAAAAAAGTCAAGGCATAGACCCCTTGAACTAAAAGAAACCACCTTCATCAGGCCTTTATCTCCCAAGCCATACTCAGTCAGGCCTCCGCACGGGGATGTCCTGTTTTCCAGATCTTGTATGGCCTCCTTACCAAAGTTGTACAACCTCCATCAGATAAACTACCCCTATGTAATAGTAGTTACA
Source organism: Pelophylax lessonae (assembly GCF_965119305.1). Classification (NCBI taxonomy): domain Eukaryota; kingdom Metazoa; phylum Chordata; class Amphibia; order Anura; family Ranidae; genus Pelophylax; species Pelophylax lessonae. The sequence goes on along the minus strand of NC_138769.1, from coordinate 688,561,596 downwards.
TGGGTTGTGGCATGTTGTGGGTTGACATGCTTAGCTCTGTTTGCAGATAAACACCTGCATAGCTGCTTTTCTTATAGAGATAAAACTCAGGGGTGGTCCTTTTCTAGTAGTATACTACGCATAAACAGCCACGATATCACACATTCCTTCATTCATTTATTCCTTCTCCTTGTGTAGCCAAAACACCAGAGAGGGGTATGTTCCATCTCCTAATAGGGGTAAATATTTACTAAAATGTAATCACACAGCACAAAGATTCCTATTCAGCTGCATATTTCTTCCTAATTCATAAAGATGAATTCACCACCTGGCTAGTCAAAGTGAAATCAGCTCATATATTCTAGCATTTTGAGAAGACAGTGCAGATAATTCCGTAAACAGTCACAAATACTTAAGGAAGTAAATAGACTGCCAAGTCTGATGCTTTCAAGACATCTGGTAAGTTGACTCAGATTTGTACCTTGTGCATTTAGAAGGCTTATGTCCCCCCTTTAGATCTTACTGCATTCATGGTAATGCATGTCATAGAAAAACCCCATTCCATGCTAAGTATTTATTTTTAAAAAATGGCACCGTAGGTTAAAAGAAAAAAAAATGGAAATCAGACTATAATGCTCACCTCTTTTCCGATGCTTTGCCCTGCAGTAAAGTATTTTGCCAAAGGGTGTCTTTAGTCTTCTGCTTACTTAATCCAGAAGACTGAGGACATAATGTTAATGTGGGGTGTCATGGGCCAACCCTCTTGACAAGTGTCACCATGTTTCTCTCCATTCACAGTATAATGAAGCAGAGAGTGGCACTGCCATTACATCAGGTCTCCAACTGCTGGAGATGAAGATCAGGAGATGAATAAGTATAAAAAGTAAAACATGCACTGCCGTTAATTGCTAAGGAAATGCCATCTGTTATGCCTCTCCTGTGCAGAAGCAGGTGATCATCTGGTAGGATTGGGTGGCTATTTTTCACTATATAAAAGCCTGGCACAGATGCTGTCCATCATCCTTAGCTCTGAGTCAGTGCCTATTTAAGCTGATGGATTATGGATTATGGTGGTTAACATTCTTGATACAGGGGGCATCAAGTGCAATCCTTGGCATAAAGAAAGGGCCACACATAATATTCAGTGAACTTAATGCTAAAGAAAAGATGCAGACATGCAACAGGGGATTGTCAAAGACTGAAGACAAGCTACTAGAAAATGTCAGAGTTGTTGGAGACCGAGGACGGTGCAACAAAAAAGTATGTTAAAGAAATAAACTAAGCTATTTAACTTCTAGTCTAATTAATATTTTTTCTTTACTCAACTTAGATAAAAAACTGAGACCTTAAAGGTCTGCACAATAGGTCCCAAACGTCCACATCCAGGCCCCTGGGCCACAGGTTGGGCACCAGATGTTTTCTGGTTAAGATCAAGTGTAGTATGGTATCTGTTCTTGGTTCTTAGTTCTGTTATCAGTTTTTGGGAGAGAGAAAAGAGTGCCTTCTAAAGAGAGGGGGAGGCTGTCTAGTATCTGGCCTGATGTAATAAAGTGAGTACACTGGGAGTTTTCTTTAGGGCCTTTTTCCTCCTGGGTTGATTCTGGCCTGGTTCACCAGGCTTGTCCCAGGTTAAAGGCAAGACTCTCCTTAAGCTTCCTAAGATTTAATGTTTTCCTGGTAAGGATGGTGCTGGGCTGAGAGATGCCTGTGGTGTATGTGCCTCTGGAGTGGCAGTTCAGGGGTGCTGTAAATTCTATTGATGGGGAAGCTCACTATGAGTTTTTCGGCACCAAGGTCACTGCACTAATGCATGCTCTTTTTTCACCTGTCTTCAGGGTCGGGCCTTTTAGCTAGGACTAGAAGAATTTTTTTATTCAGGGTGAAATGCTTGACAATGTCTAACACGTTGACACTTTTAAAGCACTTGTTCACTTCCGCCTTCCCTTTTTTATTTGTTGTTTGTATTTTCCTATCCCCCCCCCCCCCGACTAGCAGGTGCAAGTCCTTGGACTTACCCTGAAAATCTTGGGGGGCAGGGCATGTGGCCTTTTAGTCAGGTTCTCCCCCTCCTATGGTATCTCCCTTCAGGGTAGCCCCAACTAGTGCTTGGGTAGGCCTTGCTTCGGCAGGCCTCCCAAAGAAAGAGATCATCTTGGTTTCCGCTGGATGGACCATGAGTACCCCAGTCTTTGTCAGAAGCCATGCACCCTGTGGGTTTAGGGCTAGGGCCCTTTCTGTTCCATGTGTACACCCTATGCATTTTTTGTGTTGCTTCTCTTTTGTGTGCTCGCTTTTTATGCATCAGGTGTTACGTTTTGTGTGTGTTTCACCACACCGCAGAGTTTCAGAAAAAAAAGAAGTAGTTTACGGTGTTCTAGAAAAAGCACTGTGAATACTCGAATGTATTTACAATTCTCCAGTAAAAAACACATTCACTGTTTCCGGCCCACAGCATATGTTAATTGTACATTCACCCCCTAAGCTGTGAGCAGTGATCTACAAACCCTTACCGCGTCCTTTCTTTTCAAGCAAGAATACAGTCAACACTACTTGTATGACAGCATGTATCTCAAATACCAGCGCTCTTCTGAGAGAGAACATCTTTTGTAAGTCTCCCCACAGAGAAGAAATAAGTAATTACTTCTACAACAAAGCTCAGCAGCTCTAGTAACGTGGCGTTCCGTATACATCCATGACATTCCGTCATACATCACTGGTTTATGTTGCCGCAGTAAAACAGCACATCCCTTGTGTTTGCACAAGTGTTGAAGTGATTAAGCTTGGAGTATCTGTCACAGACACCTCCGAGTTATTGGTCAGGTATAGCTTGCGACAGCTGAAGCATTAATATAGTAAGCTTAGGTTACGCCACCAGAGCCTAGCACGTAATCCCCTTTCCTTTCCCACAGACGTTGTAATATTACTGGGACACGTTTCTTTGGCTCTTTGTCTGTGTCTACTGTTTTTGGGCTTACTCCTATGTATCTGGAGTGGAGGATTTGGATTACACAGGCATCTGTAAGACTTAAATTCCCATTGGAGGAACAAGTGTGCGCAGGTCGAGTTTGTCGGTCTTTTCCACTTGTTTTTTCCTGCTCGTGCACGCCAGCACATCGGTTTTGTAGCAGCGGCAAGCTGAAGTGTCTCATTATACTAGCTCTTCCAGCACCATCAAGAGATCTAAAAAATGTTCCCAGGGCTTGAGCAGAATACAATTTGGAAGGAGAATATGGCTGGTTGTTTCCTTTGTGCTCATGTACTGCTTGCTATCCAGCTGCAGACATTGCTGAAAAGGCTGGAACTGCCACAATTACTGGAAAGGCCATAGCTGTAGACCATCGGCACAATTCACGAAGCTTTACACAAGGATCTTTATTTTCATGTAACTGTCATTTTTAAATCCCATTGGATCCTGATTGGAGCTGAAACAGTCAGTCAGTCGTTTTTTTTTTAAAATAAGGATCCTTATTTTGGTGTGTGAATTTAGCCTTGATATGCACAAGACCGGTTTTGTCTTTGTCTTTGAATCTGTCTTAACCAGAATATCCATTCACCGTGGAGTTATGGGAATAAAATGATGGATGTACAGGACTGAATCCCTGTTTAAGTAAAGGCAAATTGCTGTTAGATTATTAAAGCTTAATGTCAGGCTAAATATATATTGTATTTATACTGTATGTATATATATATATATATATATATATATATATATATATATATATATATATATATATATATATATATATATATATATATATATATGCAGGAGCTTCCTTCCAGTCTGCAGGCACTCTGAAGTTGGTGGGCCTGCTGGGCCACTCCCACAGCATTGTTCTTTGGGGCAGTTGATATACTGTGGATTTAAATCCTTTTTAGATATTGAGGAATGCATTTAACCACGTGTCGACAGGCTCACAGCTCTTTTACTGTGAGTGGGCAGCAGCTGCAGGCACTGCAACGTACTGGTACATTGCGGTGCACATGAGCACTGGGGCGCCGCCTGGGGCATGCAGCAGCATGGTTCCATTACTGCTGTGTCTGGTGGATGTCTTCTATTTGTGCATAGCGATCACATGGTTACAATGCAAACAAAACAGTCATAAATTTCTTCCATTCATGACTGTTTTGCCTACTATTGTGATGCTGTGATTGGCCCACAGCTATCACATGGTACCTGGGACAATCACAGCACTCTGTACCATGTAATTACCTGTAGCCAATCTTGGGATCACAATAGTAAGCAAGCTGTCATGAATGAAAGCCTACCATTACAGCTCAAACTATTGCTTATAACAGTGATCATATAGTATATGGTGACACTGAACTACTCTGATAAGAATATGTAAAAAATAAAATCTTAAAAAAAGAAAAAAACATATAAGTGGGCTTTTATGGTGACATTGATCTACTCTGATGAGAGTATGTAAAAAATAAAACCTAAAAAAAAAAAAATGTTTACAAAATTGAATAAAAATGTATTTTTTTAAATTTTTTGCATATACTGTTAACAGTCAGTATTCCTAATCACCGCCATGTTAGTCATTTGATGACACTAAATACCTTTAACTGTCAACTTTCCAAAAAAGCAGTCATTTTGGAGGGGGGGGGGGTTGTACTGTCCTGGCATTTTAGGGCCTCAAGAAAAGAGATCAGCATTGACCAATTTACAAATATATAGCATAGTTTGTAGACTCTATACCGTTCACACAGACTAAATGATATACACTGATTTTGGTTATTTTTACCAAAGAAATGTGGCAGGCTACATTATAGTCTAAATTTATGAAGCAAGATTATTTTTTTGCAAAATGTTATAATAGAAACTAAGAAAAAATTGTTTTTCTTTTTCAAAATTATTGGTAGTTTTTCACTTATATAGTAAAAAAATAAATAAAAAAATCAGTGGTGATTAAATACCACCAAAAGAAAGCTTTATTTGTGTGAAACAAATAAAAAAATGTTGTTTAGGTACAGTGTCGCATGACCAAGCGATTGCCAGTTAAAGTAGCACAGTGCTGAATAGTAAAAAATGCCCTGGTCATGAAGGGGGTAAAATCTTCTGGTGGTAAAGTGGTTAAATTAAAGTTTTTGTGCCTTGAGTGCAGCTTTAACTATCACTGTTGTCAATATGGATGGAGGAAATTAGAGCACTAAACAATAAAATCAAGGTAACAATGTCAATAACTGTAGCTGATTCCATATTTTGATTGAAAACAGTGGCAAAAATCTCACATTTGTAGATTGTGTATAAAGTATGTGATTTGCCATTTTTATGTAAATAAATCTAAAATCCTTATGATTTTTTTCTCATATTTTCTCTGCTCCTAGCTATAGAGATGTACAATAAAGACAGGCTATTTACATCATTTGAAGTCATAGTGGTACTTAATATGGGTGTTAAAGTTGATGATGTCGACAGTATGCAAAGGGGGTCTGAAATGGAATACATGGAATGCATGCCATTGCTACATAAACCATTTTATAATTAAATGTTAATAAAATTTTCTGTATTTATTTATTACAGGTATTTATATAGTGCAATTTACGCAGCGTAGATTCATATCAGTCTCTGCCCTTAGGAACCTTACAAGCTAAGGTTCACATCTCAAAAGTATACATTCATACATACACACACACACACACACACACGCACGCACATACTAGGGGCCAATATGGATAGCATCCAAGCATCCAGTTAACCTATCAGCATGTCTTTGGACTGTGGGAAAAAAAAGTAAATTTTAGTCTATAGACACCAAGTTTTTTTTTAAAAACTAGGTAAATTGTAATACCATACTTTACTGATAGGTGATGCTGTGTCTGAAATGTAAAACTGCAAATCCTGCTATAGGCAGAATGGGGGGTTGCGTAAGAAGGGTTTGAGTTAAATTAAGATTAGGTACAGGCATCCTGGAGCAAGTTTCTATATTGCATATTATTTATAAGTATGGTGTGCTGCTAATCTGCTTTACCATATTAAAGTTGTTGGAAATCATTAACTCTGAGTTACCAAGTAAAGATAAACTTTAATTATAGAAGAGGGATTTTCTTTTTATTAGATGTGGTTGAAAAATTACTATATGCAATTAGTCAGTACTGATCTCCTCTCCTTTTAATAACAGAACATCTTTTACCGAGAATTTGACACTCTTTGAAACATCGGAGTTGGTTTACCAAAACTGGAGAGTGCAAAATCAGGTGCAGTTCTCCATAGAAACCAATCAGATTCCATTTTTTTTTTCTTGTTAAAACTAAATTGAACAAGCTGAAAATAGACTCTGATTGGCTTCCATGCACAGCTCCACCAGATTTTGTACTCCATTTTTAGAAAATCAACCCAAATGTATCTGTGCCCACCCCAGATTCTGTTGCATAATGCAATTTTTTTCTGGGTTTAGACCTGCTTGGACATATTAAGGAAGAAGGATAGCCAAATGCAGGAGGAAAACGTTTCCGCAGTTTTTCTTGTCATTAAGATTAGCCATTCTCAACCTTTTTAACACAGAGGAACCCTTGAAATAAATTTCTGGTCTCGGGGAACCCCTGCTAAAAATGAAAAATCTACAACTTATGACACATTAGTGTGACAGTCAGTGGGAAGAATGTTTCTTATTCTTGTCATCATTGGAAAGAATTACCGCCTTACAGATAACTAAAAGGAACAATGGTGTCATTGGAAACTTATCTGAGAGGCAGAAATTGCTCATTGCTCAAGCAACCCCTAGCAACCTCGGGAGGAACCCTACCTAGGGTTCCACGGAACCCTGTATGAGAAACCCTGCCCTAGACCATAAAAAAGGCGTGAGCTTCTTTTAGAGAAAGGTGTACAGTAAACCCCCGTTCTATCGCGGTTCAGTTTTCCCCGTCCCGGTATATCGCGCAGCAGATAACACTTTATTCACACACGATAAGCAGACTTAGGGCTCTTTCACACTGGCGGTCCGATCAGATCCGCCTGTCAGTTTTTTAGGCGGATCTGATCGGATCCTCCATGCAGCTCTATGGGGCAGCGGGTGTCAGCGGAGGTCACCTCCGCTGACACCCGCTGCCATCCGCATCCGATCCTGTGCTGAAATCTGGACGGATGGAAACCCTATTTTTCCATCCGTTCAGTAATCAGAGCGGAGCGGATCTGATGAGAGCGGACAAGCGGTCCGCTCTCCTCTGATCCCCCATAGAGGGCAGCAGGTGCTGAGACACCTCCCTCTCCGCTCTGCAAGCGGAGACGGAGCTGTCATCCGCCCGGCTCAGCGGGGATCGCGGATCGATCCCCGCTGAGCAACACGGATCCGCCTGCGGAGGCGGACCGTGTGAAAGAAGCCTTACACTGAAGATGACATGGGTCCTCACGGATCGGGGGCTCTCTTCCTGGTCCCGCAGCTCGTCCCGTCTTCTGACTGTCCAACAGCAGGGAAATGACGCCAATGGGGCAGCCCAATCAGGAGCGGTGAATCAGTGCGGGGCTGTGGCATGGTGACATAAGGGGGGCGGTAACGCGATTTGGGGCATGCACAGATGGGTTCCTTCGTCAGACCAATGGGCGGAAGAAATGACACAGGGATTTAAGACCATCAGAAGTCCATCTACTGTACAGTACCTGTCTGTTTTTAAATAGGGTATTTCTATTTTGCGGATTTTCAGTTATCGCGGGTGGGTCTGGAAAGTAACCCCCGCGTTGGAGGGGGGTTTACTGATTATTTGTAATAGAGTTATGTTAATATGACCATTGTAGCTTCTACTAATATATACTAATAGTACTGAAGTTCTCCTGTTTTGTGGTTCCTGGCAAGCGTGTATATTAATTTGAGCGTACTGTTGTGTCTCTGTTTTCTAGGGATCATATACACTGCAGATATCCTGGATAAGGAAACCATAGACTCATACTGGCTGACGATTTATGCCACAGACCGAGGTGTTGTGCCGCTCTTCTGTACCATAGAAGTTTACATCGAAGTGGAAGATGTTAATGATAATGCGCCTCTGACTTCCCAGCCCATCTACTATCCCAGCGTTATGGAGAATTCCCCAAAAGACGTGTCTGTCCTGCAGGTGCAGGCTGTGGACCCAGATTCTAATACCAGTGATAAACTAACCTACAAGATTACCAGCGGGAACCCACAGAACTTCTTCGCAATCAATGCTAAAACAGGTACAGAATCAAATCCTTTATCTAAAATGTTCCTGTTGACAATGGAGACATTGTAAAGTGGTTGCGGGACAGCTTTGTAGAATGTTAATAGTGCCTTTTAAACTTCTGGAGTGCCCTTGGAGCTCTGATCACTGGCATGTTCTAGAACAGGGGTCTTCAAACTATGGCCCTCCAGTTGTTCAGGAACTACAATTCCCATCATGCCTAGTCATGTCTGTGAATGTCAGAGTTTTACAATGCCTCATGGGATGTGTAGTTCCGCAACAGCTGGAGGGCCGTAGTTTGAGGATCCCTGTTCTAGAATGTGAATAATAACAATTTGTGGCTGTGCCAATAGCCGATATGCCAAACTTTAACCTTTATATTGGCCAATGACTAGCATGGCAGCTCTGGCAGCCAATGGACCAGGTGCAGGAGTATTCGGATCATCTGTTAATACTACCAGTTAGTGTTGGTGTTTGTATATTAAAGCATCTGGGCTCTAGGGGAAAACTGAAAAAAATGATTTACTCAATTATTATTTTTTTTTATCATGTCTGAAAATACTAATAAGAAGTACAGTAGACCTAACTCTCGATGGCCAGAAAAGACCTTACAATGTCTGCAAATTAATTAAAGAGAGAAACAGAAAACAAGGAAAGCTTTACAATGGTAATTGAAACGTTTAAAATGTATCTAAAGCCAAAAAGAGAAATTTACTGTACACTCGTTTCCTCCACTGTATCTATGGAGGAGCTATGTTGTCACCCAAGGCTGCTCCTTGGCTTTGGACTACAAACATATCTTCCTGTAATAATTTCCATTACATCAGGGGAGCCAGGAAGTTTTGTACATTATAGAAGATCGAGTATATTTTAGAAAGAATAGTAAGACTAGGGTTGGGTTCCCACTGGGTGGTAAAGTGGAAAACCAAAAGTTAGAGGGCAGAGGGTGCCACATCCCAATTGAAGATATCAACAAGAACAAGGTTAGACATTTTATAAAATCCTTAGCTGTATTAGATACCACACATAAAAAAATATATTAATTGTTTAAATCAATCTCATGACATGGCTGTACATAATCCCAGTAAGTTGGATACCCCCTTGGATAGTATGAGAACAACCCACAAGGACATTCCCACAGAGCTGATGGTTTCCACCATCCTTATCATATTGCTCTACGTGTTTTGCGGTGAGCCGCTTGTTTAGGAGCACGATGTAAGTACAGATGGGAGATGATATTGTTTACGATTTCAGTTCATCTAATGGAAAGTTACGAGGACACTGCATTTCTGCAGTATTTTATGTACTTGAAGAAAATTCTAACTATATCCCCCTTAAAAGGCACGGTGACCCTGTGTCGAGCGCGTAGGGGAGGGGCCCGGACGGTATCATAGCTAATTCCAGTTAGGAAGGAAGCAGCATACAGATCAGAGTCTCTGGAACTGCTATGCCCGCCTTTGCATTATGTAGACTTACTCACAAAATACAAAGGCTTCTGTGAATGGGCAGCAGAAGGGAGGGACAGGCAAAGTTGCTGTGTGTACTTCTCTCCTCTCACAGCTGGAGTGTGTCCCTCGGGAGTGCAATAAACCTGTTACATATAAGTAATATAGGAAAGTCCCAGAGGTGGCATTCACCTAACTATAGACGTAACTCATAGTGTGCCTGCACTTTTTGCAAAGTTGCTGAATTGTACTCTGGGTATAGGGTGGTGCATTTGTAACAATGAATGTAGAGAATGGGTGCTCAACCTGTGGCCCTCCAGTTGTTGCCAAACTACAATTCCCATCATGCCTCTGCCTTTGGGAGTCATGCTTATAACTATCAGCTTTGCAATGCCTCATGGGACTAGTAGTTCTGCAACAGCTGGAGGGCCACAGGTTGAGCACCCATAATGGTGTATGCAAAAAACAGAACATTTTCCAGGAATTCAACTTTAAAAATGTTCTGTTTTTCTGCATACACCATTACACTACATTAATATTTAGGATTGCATCATCGTATACCCTAAGTACAGCCCCGCACATCTATATCTATAGGGAGCTGTACAGTGTACACCTCACCTGGGCTTTCCAGCTTGGGGGAAAAAAAAAACAGATTTTACATTGGTAAGGCCTCGGCGCCCATATGCAAAAGGCCTAAATCAGATTCATAATAACAAGTAAAAGCAGTGTCTACATTTCTACAGTCAGTAGAACCGTGAACTTGCCTTGTATGCCAGACTTGTTTAATGCTCCGCCGGTCTGCAGACAGCTATCAGTCCATTTAGTAAAAAACTCAGCTTGGCATCCTTTATAGGAACCGCCATTCCATTTTCCTAGCCAGCAGTTGGAGAGGCATGCTGGGGCTTCCAGTCCCTCAGGTGAAGTGTGTTGGCTTTGCAACTCCTGCATGAAAAAAAAAAAACGCATACCGCAGCAGCAGTGGGAAGTAGGTCACAGGTTTTAGGCAGCAATCCTTCGACACTGTTATTTTACCTCCACCTGTAAGTGATTGCTCCGCCATGGGGAGTCCTTTTGTTCATTTCGTGTGGCGTCAGAGGCTTTGAAATAACAAGACAAGTCGCTCTTTCTCCCAGCAGTGTCCAGTTAGGTACATGTCCTGTACATCATTTACCGCCAGACCCTGCTGTGTCCTCGGCAATCACGATACGCATTAAACCTTTTACTTTTTCTGTGAAATAGCGAAAATATGCCCGCTAAAGATGTCCAGAAATTCCTTCCTTGTGAGCTGCGATTTTGACATTTTAACTTGATTGATCGAAAAGAGAAAAAAATAAATAAGCACAGAGTGTACCAGACACACAAGGCTTTGCTTCTTTACAATAAATAAATGTATTTACCGCTGTTTAAATGATAGTGTATGGGATAGGCACGGCGTGCAGCTGAAAAGGCTCAGAATTGGTATTTGTCATATTACAGGATTTTTCTTTTCACTTGTAAATGTACTTATCCTCTCCCAAACCTTTTGCTACTCAAAGTGCATGTTACCTTAAAAGATATTATATCATATATGAGTCTGTGTCGCTATGTAGTTGTTTATTTCTGTAGCCTGAAGGAAAAAAGCCTACAAAGGCCGGGACTATTAGTAGGCATAATCCGAAACCAAGCAAAATAATCAACAATTATATAAAAAAAAATCATTTATTAACCACTTAAGCCCCGGAAAATTTTACCCCCTTCCTGACCAGGGCCTATTTTGCGATTTGGCACTGCGTGACTTTAACAGACAATTGCGCGGCTGTGCGACACTGTACCTAAACTAATTTGACGTCCTTTTTTTCCCACAAACAGAGCTTTCTTTTGGGGGTATTTGATCACCTGTGCGATTTTTACTTTTTGCGCTATAAACAAAAAAAGAGCGTCAATTTTGCAAAGATAACAATATTTTTCACATTTTTTTATATGAAATTCCCCCCCCCAAAAAATGTAACTATCAAAATTTTTTAACATTTTAGGCTAATTTGTTTTATGCTACATATGTTTGGGAAAAAAAATTGCAAAAAGCGTATTTTTATTGGTTTGCTTATTGTGTTTACTAACTAAGGGAAAGATTTCTGTCATTTTTGGTGTTTTTTTTTAACGCGTAATGGCGGCGATCTGCAAATTTTTTTGCGGTACTGCGACATTGTGGCGGACAGATCGGACCCTTGACTGACATTTTTGACACTTTTGGGGTTACCAGTGACATTACTACAGTAATCAGTGCTATACATATACACTGTTACTGCAAAATGACACTAACAGGGAAGGGGTTAACTTTATTGGGGAAGGAGGGGTTAAGTGTGTCCCTAGGGGCGTGCTTTTAACTGTGATTGGACATGGCTATTGGTGTAGGAACAGTGATCAACGGTCCTATATAGTAGAACTGTATGATCACTATTCATACACAGGGGAGAATGACAGGCGGCTTGTTTACATTAGCCGCCTGCCTTTCTCCCTTCACGTTGGACGATCGCGAGTGACCGGCGGACATCGGGTCCGCCGGTCACACGCACGGACTTCCCAGGGAACGAGCCGGGGCCCGCTCGCCCGCTATTGGCTCACAAGCAAGTGACAGGCTAGTGACGTACCGGTATGTCACTTTGCCTGGCCGGGGCTGACCGCCGCAGTATATGTACTTGCCGCGGTCGGCAACCGGTTAAAAATCACTATATAAAAACACTCACAAATTAGTGGAAATACGGGCTAAAATAGCGTATACATAGTTGAAAAATGCAAACAGAACTTCTACAAAAAGGCAAAAGTTTAAAAGAAGAAAATGGTCGCACACCACCACGGAATCCAATGAAGAAAAGTTCCTTTATTCACATAAGTGGTACAAGGTACAGCAGGGTAGGACACTAGTTAGTGAACAAGCACATAGCAGTCGTGTGAAACGCGTCTACTGCCCTACCCTGCTGTACCTTGTACCACTCATGTGAATAAAGGAACTTTTCTTCATTGGATTTCGTGGTGGTGTGCGACCATTTTCTTCTTTTATGCTTCTCCAGGTGGCGAGCCGAGGTTCAGCACCCACCTTGAATCATAGACTTTGATTAGCCTGAGCGGTGTTATCTCTCTTCATTGCAAAGGAAAAGGTACACAAGATGAGATATCCGACGTGTTTCGAGACTTTGATATTGTGCTCTTCTTCAGGGATGCCCATATACAGTCATATATAGAAGTTCTAAAATACAAAAGAGCAATAAATACATAGCATATAAACCAGGCATATAGATCAGTGCATGAGACATGGTGCGTAACATCAAATGACCACTGACCAGATTCCCAGATGATGCCTCACTGTCACAGATAGACCAGGATATGTAAAATCAAAAGCAGTGCTACAAAGTTGTCTGTGAGGTTCCCTGGGCCAACATTTTTTTTTTTTTTTTTTCATTTCTTAGTTTGCTGAGAAGAAATATTTGGTGATCCTACCTACCTCTTCTTTATTTTGCAATGTGACCATGCCAAATAGGGAAGCATATCTGTGCTTGTGTGGTCAGTTTGCCTATCAGTGCTTTCATTATGGAGTTACAAGATGCTGTGTCAATGCACGGCGTGCTTGTATTTCCCATAGTCTGTTTAATGGCTTGTTTACACATGCTGTAGGTCTCTGAAGAGTAATCCACAATGGATGCCGTTGGTGGGTGGTAAAAACATGCAACTGAGCTACATTTTTATGCCACCACATCCCCCCCAAGCTGAATAGGTGAAAGTTAAAGTAAGGCCACTAACCAGCAAAGAGCACTACAAGTCCCATCTTTCTGTCCAATCATTTGCTGCAGTCATCCCAGCATTTTGTCCAAAATATCAGTAACATGAAATCCGATCAGAAAGATGATCAAGCGGCATCTAATGTGAGGAGCTTGCAGCTTCCAGAGGAGATCTGGGATGATCAAAGGCAGCTTAAACAACAAGAAAACAGGAGTGCAGAGTTCTCATTAGCATGAAAGTATATATTTATTGAGATTCATGCTAATGAGGGTCCTGTGCTCCTGTTTTCTTGTTGTTTATGCTGCAATGGCAGCAAATGGAGATGTACAGATGCAAAGCATTGTATGCACAACAAGAATTAAACCCCCTGTCCTGGTCAGCAGTACCCCCTACTGAAGTCAACCCATACATTAAATAGGGCCGTGCCGCATTTTAACCCCTATGATTTTAATTACGCTTTAACCACCACATCCCTGCCCATGATTAAAAGTGGCTCCCAAGAGGATCCAAAGAGGAAAACAGCGCACACATGTCATGAACATACTTTCATGTTGTGTGTGGCTAATACCAAGTTACACAGATATGATTTTGGAGTGTGTCTGTGGGAATTTGTGCCAATTCAATCAAAGACCATTTGTAAGGTCAGGTACTGTTGTTGGAGGAGAAAACTCTCTCACAATTGGTATTCCAATTCATGTCAGAGGTCTTCAGTAGGGTTAAGGTCAGGGTTCTGTGCAGGGCAACCCAGTTCCTACACACCAAACTCATTAAACCATGTCTTTATGGAGCTGGCTTTGTACACAGTTGCACAGTCATGCTGGAAATGAAAAGGATATTCAACAAACTACTACCAGGAAATTATAAGCGCACAATTGTCTAAAATGCCTTTGTTGTTGTAGCGCAAATAGTACTCCTCACTGTAAATATCTGAACTCAATAAATTAGAGCAGTGGTCTCAAAAATGCTGCCCTGGGGCTGGATGGGACCCTTTGCTTGTCTTTATCTGGCCCTTTGGCCATTATTCCTGCCACTGGCACCAACAATGGGGCATCATTTCTGCCACTGACACCAACAGTGGGGCACGATTCCTAGCAATTACACCAACGATAGGGCATAATTCCTTCCACTGACAACAAAAGTGGGGCACTATTCCTCCCACTGACACCAACTATTTCTACCCCTAATACCAAAGAAGGGGCATTGTTTACTCCCACTGTGCACAGTCTGCCCCCCCCCCCCCCAAAGTCTGAAGGACAGTAAACTGGCCCTTTCTTTTGAAAGTTTGGAGACCCCTGATTTGCAGTTGCTATATAGTAAAAGCGTGCTGGTCAAATCTCCACATACCTTTGGCCTTATTATGGATATTACATGTGTATCTCAAAAAGCATTAAGATAGTGGATAAAAAATACAAGGATTGTACCAAAGTAATGTATAAGTGCACATAACTTTTTATTAACTTGCATAGATCAGTCAAATTTCACTTGTTAGTAGAGTAACTTTTTCCCTTCTTTTTCATTGGAGGCAAATAATGGTTTCTGAGCAGAAGCAATATGCAGTCAGGGAGTTCTTAATGAAGGAGAGGTGCAGGCTGTCCGACATCCACAGGAGGTCAACATCCAATCTTTACCAAGATGACACCATTTGACAAGAACAATGTCTTGCCATTGGTGACTCTTGTCAATGGGTTCATCTCCGTAAAGGTTCTGTAGCCTTCTGTGGATGTCAGACAGCCTGCATCCCTCCTTGGTCAAGAACTCACTGATGGCACATTGCTTCTGCTCAGAAACCAATATTTGCCTTCAAAGAAAAAGAAGAAGAACAGCACATTGCTTCTGCTTGGAATCCAGAATTTACCTGCAGTGAAAAAGAGGAAGAATTACTTTAGAGGAAGAGTTACGCTACCAATATGTGAAAGTTGAATGACCTACGGAAGTTAATAAAAATGTTCTGCCCCCTTTTGCATTAATTTCAGTATAGCACTCATGGAATGTGAATTGCAAATAAAGCACAGCACGATGTCCACATTTCATTTTGAATTCTGTCTCCAAAAAAAAAAAAGTTTATCTATATCATTGTTTAGCCTAGTACAGCCTCATAGACCTATAACATAAAATAGTTTCTCTGTCCATTGTGGATCACCAGATTGTTTAATCGGATGCACACTCAGTTTATGCAAGAGTTGTGAATGTTGTCCAGGGGAATTAATAATGTATGTTATTGTGCGCTCAGAAAAACTCCAGGTCCAGATGACAGTGTCGGGTGAGGCAGAGGGCATCCTCTATCGTCTGCTTTTATGCAGAATACTTGTTACTAATTGCTGTAGCATTGACGAGCCATTAATTCTGCAACATGCAATCTGGGGCACTGGAGAGCAATAGAGACACGGCATTTTTGGAGCTTATTATATAAACAGGCAAATTAAGCTGAAGACCCAGATAATGAACATTTTTTTCTTATTCAGTGTCTGGTAGTGCCATTTCCCTGGCTGAGCCCAGGAGAGCTCCGCTGTTTGCAAAGTAAAAATGATACCCCAGCGCCAGCCGAGGGTAAATAAATGATATGATGGTTATAAACCGAAATTAGAACAGCCCGTGGATTCCAATTAAAGGAGAAGCATTGATATAAATAGGTTTTATTTCACAGAGATTTAAAGGGTCACTTGTAAAAATGTTTGAGCTTAAAATTGAACAACTCTAGACAAATAGCTAATGGCACAGTTGGAATACAAATATTTAGTTGGTGCAAAATAATTTTTGCTGGTGTTTTGTGGGTCTTTATAACAGCTAGCAGAGGGGAGTGATGCTCATCTTTCTACTGATTTTCAAAATTTAAAGATCACATCCCCTGGCATGCTTTAGACCTGTATGTTACAGCGGGATAGCGGGATATTGTATGGTGTAGGGTTTTTCATTTTGCTGCACATATATGGACCTTGCTTTGTGCACTGGAAATCATTTGGTGGACAAGGGGGATTATAGTGTGGGGTTGTTTTGCAGGGGGTTGGGCTTTGCCCCTTAGTTCCAGTGAAGGTAACTCTTAAGGCGTCAGCATACCAGGACATTTTGGACAATTTCATGCTCCCTACTGTGTGGGAACAGTTTGGGGATGGCCCTTCCTGTTCCAACATGACTGCACACCAGTGCACAAAGCAAGGTCCATAAAGATACGGATTAGCAAGTTTGGGGTGGAGGAATGGAACAGAGTCCTGACCTCAACCCAATAGAACACCTTTGGGATGAATTAGAGTGGAGACTGAGAGCCAGGCCTTCTCGTCTAACATACGTGTGTGACCTCACAAATGCACTTCTGGAAGAATGGTCAAACATTCTCATAGACACACTCCTAAACCTTGCGGACAGCCTTCTTAGAAGAGTTGAAGCTGTTATAGCAAAGGTTGGGCCAACTCAATATTGAACCCTATGGACTAAGACTGGGATGCAATTAAAGTTCATGTGCGGTGTAAAGGCAGATGTCCCAATACTTTTGACAATATATTGTATATATAATATATATAGTATAATTTGTTTATTTCATGAATTACAATACAAGCTCTGGGGTTTATGTATAGCACATTTGCTGGGTAGATTTCTTAACCATTTGCACAGGCCCTTTGAAAGTTTACTGTATTGTTTGTAATTGAATTACCCCCTCTGATTGGTAGCTCCATCTAGTGCCCATAATGCTGTATTTTTTTTTTCATTGCAGTATTTCAGGTAAAATACTGCATTATGGCCATGAAGTTATGAAGTTTAGGGTGAAGTTGGCTTTTCTTGGAATAACTTGTTATTTCATTCTTTGTAGTGGTTTAAAGCCCAACTCTGGGAAACTTAAAAAAGATCCCTTGCAGTGGGTCTGCACCAGCCCTACAGGGGTTAATTGCTTATTTAGGTCTAGGTGACTTGTTAAGGAAGATTTACTTAGCCAATCCTCCACTCTTCCATGCTGTTAAACCAGCCCTTGCAGGCAGCATCCTTTCCCCTATACTCCGACGGTCTGAGGTCCTGACAGGATCAAGAAGGATGCGATGACGCCAAGAGACAGTCCACTACCAGAGCGTTGGAAAGCGCCATCTGCTGGGGGAGTGGAGGATCAGGCAGGGGCAGACTGGCAACTTTCAGCCCAGGGGGCAAGTACAAACCAGAGGCCCATGGTGCAGCAACTTCCATCTCTCCCTCCTCCCGTCCTCCTCCTGACCCCCCATTCCAAGCTGAAGCCCTTTTTCCAGGTACTCTCTACTCACCGGCTGAATCCGGGTTCCCAACCTGGCCAGCAGGGGCTGTTGGGGGGAGCTGGGACAGCTTGGTCAGGCTGGCCAGGGGAGGAAAATCTCAAGTGGGGCATGGAACCGGCTTCTGCTCAGACACAGTTTACACCATCCATGTTGGGGGGGGGGGGCTGCGCTCTGTCCTTGTCTTCATCCCACACTCAGTATGTCAGTGGCAGAGACTTTTTACTTCTTTTCACCGGGAATCCTTTAGGCATGTCTGTGGCAGAAGTGGTGCAGCCTATTTACAGGACATCAGTGAGGCGCAGGACCCCCCTGCCCCCTGGCCCAGTCCTCCCCTGGGATCAGGTAAGTTAGTGTGCTTCTTCTCTTTTCTAGACAAAACCAGCAGTTAACATTTGCAGCACTGCAAGCTGCAAGTGATCATCTTTAAATTTCCCAGAGTTTGGCTTTAAGTTCTACTTTGAAAGAATTATCTGTTAGCAGCTGAACCAAAATTCGGGGCAACGATCTTTAAGAAGATTTTCTTAGTCGTCCTTGACACGATCGTCTTTGTGCATTATCTTAGATGGTGGACTAATTGCCTGTGGTGTAAGCAGACTTTGTCGGTTTACTTAAAGTTGACCGTTTTTTCACTCAATTTCCAGCGATCAGCAGATTTGGCAGGTTTGCAGTTGGCTGCATCTTTTAGCCCATTTGGATTAGGTTTAACAGTAATCCAAATGCTGACTGCTGGTAAAACTCCGCTTTAATGCTTCCCCATAGCCCGACACCAACATACTTTATCTTCCTTGCCATCCATTCAGACTTAAGACGCATTTAATAGTATTTTAGGAATACGTGCGGCAGAAGAGACATCAAAAAATATGCAAGCCTTTAATCTCACAGCGTGCTGCTCCGGATAATAGGCAAACTTTACTTTCCTAAAAAAGATCTGTCGTGCTGCCCTGAAAAAAAAATCCTAAAAGTTTTATATAGTGCCAGTTTATTCTGGGTAGATGTAGAATGCTTAGAACCCTTTCCATCAGATCCTGACCTGCAGAGCTTACATTCACGTGCCACAAAACACACCTCTCTTTCCAAGGTCAGACTGTGTAACAAACAAAAGTGAGAGAGAGGCACTGGATATGCATTTGCAGTAAGTCCTTCAAATTATTACTGGCACCGGTTCTGCAGTACTCTACAAAGGGGGTCTCCAAACATTTTGAACAAAGGGCCAGTTTGCTGTCATTTAGGCTTTTGGGGGGGGGGGGGCAGACTGACCCAGTGGGAGTAAACAATGCCCCATCTTTGATATTAGGGGGAAGAATATTGCCCCCTTATTGGTGTCAGTGGGAGGAATAGTTCCCTATTGTTGGTGTCTGTAGAAGGAATAATGCCTCAAGGGCCGGATAAAGACTAGCAAAGGGCCGCACTTTGGAGACCGCTACTATACAAGATAGGGACACCCTTAGGAGAATGGGGGCGATGGGGGCAGGGGTGAACCCAGTGGTGAAAATTAGTTTGAGAGCACCAACAATGTCCAAGAGTGCCAAACTTTAATGATAAAACTAGTTCACAGTAGAAAAACAGAGAACAGCTAACATGTTTAGGAGAAAAATAAACTCCCCCTTCTTCATGACTAAAGGAACACATGTAAAAGAGAAAAAAAGATGCATAGGTACTTTGTTTAGAATGGACTTGGTTTAGACTTTTATTATTCATTTTAATATTTTTATGTGAATTGAATTGATATACAATTTCACATTCTATTTTACTTATGTACTTTCTTCATATTTTTTATTTTTTTTTTTCATATTTCAAACATTAGTTCAAGAAAAGAAAGAAAGCAACTATTATGACAAGACATGGAACATAAAATTACAAAATCACAGGCTCTGTAAAATCACAGGCTCTGTATGTTAAGTATGTGCATATCTCAGCAGATAAAGTGCTAATTGTCTTGAACCTCTTTTTAAAAGAAAAAAAAAAGACATAGAAACTCAAAGAAGTTTTCCGAGCTAATAAAGCAAACATAAAAGATTAAAAATGGTATCTTAGTAATGAAGTTGGTAGATATTATGTGCTATTCTATAATATTATTGGTAGTAGAGTATAGTTATGAAGATATTGTTTTATTTTTTCCTTACTTTTATCTATTTTTCAGATGCTAGAAGTCCCTCCTGTGTTATTTTTACCTGCCCCCCCCCTCCTTTTTTTTTACTCCTATTTTTTTTTTCCTTTTTTATCTTTATTCATCTAAATATTTTTTTTTAAAGGGTTAGCACTTTGACTGTTAAGATGTGCACATACTTAACATACAGAGCCTAAAATTTTGTAATTTTACATTCAAAAACGTCCCATATTAGTTCCTGTTTACCTTTTCTTGAACCAAAGTTTGAAATATGAAAAAAAGAGTACACAAATGAACAGTTGTATATCAATTTAGTTCACATAAATAACAGATGATCGAAAAATATCTACACAAAGTCTATTCTAAACACTATTTAAATATTTGCGTACCCTTTGCTTATTTTTTATGGGTGTTCTTGTACACCTGAAGGAAATTTGCCTTGCGCCGAAATGTGTTGGCTGTTTTGTGTTTTTCTCCTGTAAATTCATGTTAATATTAGTTGTAAATTCTTGGACTTTGATGCTTTAAATAGATTAATTACAAGGTTGTATAATAATTCGCTTAACTTCCTTGTATGGGCTTCGGGGCAGTGTGTAAACCCCAAGAGGGAGTCCATACAGAGAGCATAAAACCCTAACTTTAGATTGTAGCTTTGATGGGTATGAAACAATTTGTGCACATAGTGTCTAGAACAGCCTTTTTCAACCAAGGTTCCTTCAGAGGTTCGTAGGGCCCCATTTAGCATCTAGCAATCTCTACCTCTCAGATATTTAACAATATTACATATTACACTAATGATGTTTTTGATTATTTGCAAGAGGGTCATTCCTCGCAATGACCACAAATGTAATGATCGTCCTTCCCATTGATCATTAATGTAAGAAGCCTTCTTCCAATTAACCATTAATGCAAGAATTGACCACCAATGTAAGAAGCATTCTTTTTATTGACCACTAATGTGATAAGCATTCTTCCCATTGACCACCAACATAAGAAGCATTCTTCCCATTGACCACCAATGTAAGAAGCATTTCTCCCATTGGCCTCTAATATAAGAAGCATTCTTCCCACTGACTACCAATGTAATGAACATTCTTCCCATTGACCACCAATGTAAGAAGCATTCTTTTCATTGACACTAATGTAGTGAGAATTCTTCCCTTTGACCACCAATGTAAGAAGTATTCTTCCCATTGTCCACTAATGTAAGAAGCATTCCCCCATTGGCCACTAATGTAAGAAGCATTCTTTTCACTGACTACCAATGTAAGGAACATTCTTCCCATTGACCACCAATGTAAAAAGCATTCTTTTCATTGACCACTAATGTAATGAGCATTCTTCCCGTTGACCACCAACGTAAGAAGCATTCCTCCCATTGACCACCAATGTAAAAGGCATTCTTCCCATTGACCACCAATGTAAGAAGCATTCATCCCATTAACCACGACATCTGTGACGTCTACTGACGTTACAGATGTCGGTCCAGGCACAAGCGTGACCACCGAGTTGGGATCCACCAGGTGCGAGCCGCTGAGAGCCTCAGCCGGCCAATCCCTGCCCCTCCACAGCCCAGCGCTCCAATAAGCGAGGAGGAGGCAGAGCAGAGAGCTGCTGACTGACAGCAGCTCTCTGCCTGGAAAGCTGTCTGAACCGAGAGATTGGCGGTGTTCGATTGCTTGGTTCTCAGTGTAGAGGCACCAGGGGACAGATGCAGATAGGACTGATGCTGCATCCACCTAGGTAAGTATAAATTGGGGAAAAAACTGATTCCCATACATCTTCTTTAATCACCAATGTAAGATGCATTCCTCCCATTGACCACCAATGTAAGGAGCATTCTTCCCATTGACGACCCAATGTAAGAAGCATTGCTCCCTGTGACCACCAATGTAAGAAGCATTCTTTCCTGTGACCACCAATGTAAGAAGCATTCTTCCCATTGAACTCCACAATGATGCACCATGCACTGGTAATATAGTAATTATTTGCAGGGATTCCCTAGAATCTGAAAGATAATTTAAGGGTTCCTCCAGGTTAAAAAATGTTGAGCGAAGACTGGTCTAGAAGCATGTATAGAAGATCTGCAGACAAGTATCAGAATTACTATGGTAATCCTTGCACAACTCTTAGCAATAAAATCATAAAGGGTTACATAGTTACAAAGTCAATAGGGTGGAAAAAAGGCCGATGTCCTCCAAGTTCAACCTCTCATGACCCCTGCAGCTCTACAGCGAAACAAAAAATATGGCACCGTTGACAATTCTGTCACACAGTAGGAAAAACAAATAAATCCTGACCCCCAAGGGCAGTCAAATAAATTTCCCAGATCAAAATTATGCTTTATTAGCCCTTAGTAATTATAACTCTGGATGTTATAAATTGGAAGAAAATCACTGAGTCCTTTTTTAAATTTCGTTATTGATTTGGCCACTGCTATTTTAAGCACTGCTGCAATCCACAGCTTAAAACTAGGGTTTAATGTACTTATATTTTTCTTTTCCTGGTACCTCCTTCCTTCCTCATCAACATGCTAATGCCATTTTTAAATAAAACTGTACCATTTTCCTTGTTCAGTATATCTTATATTAGACCACTAGGTCTCTGTTCTTCTCTGTGCAATATAGGGGGGTGGGAGGGGCCAGCGGGTTGAAGTACAAAAGCTGGCCATTTATAAGTAAGAATTTTGAATAAAAATTATTAGGAAAAGAATGTTCTAAGAAAGTTTGTTTTTCTAATCATTAGTGGGGTGATCTCCGTTCTTTTTCATCCACTGTAAGGGCCCTTTAACATGTCTTAGTATGTCCGCAAATCATCCTATTTTTTTGCGGATGATTTACGGACATAATGTAAGTCAATGGCATTGCGGATGTCAGCGGAATACCATCCGCTGACATCTGATTTTCTTCCTTTCAGTTCTGTTCCGTTTTTTGGAACGGAACAGAACCCTATTTTTCCTCCGTTCAAAAAGCGGAAAGGAAGCAAAATCGGATGTTAGCGGTGTCATCCGCTGACATCCGCAATGCCCATAGACTTACATTAGGTCCGCATATCATCCGCAAACGGATGGGATGATATGCGGACATACGGAGCGGATAACACAAGTGTCATCCGCTCCGTGAAAAAAAAAAAAGTGCTGGAGCGGATCGCAATACAGTCCGCTACGTGTGAAAGAGCCCTAACGAGAAAATTCATGGGAGCAGGATGGACAAGTTTTCTGCAACAAACAAATTTCTAACATTTGGTAAAGTCCATTCATTCAAAAATTAAATATTAAAAGCAAATTAAATATTTCGAGCAACAGTTCAATGTTATGAGAATTTTTCTTACAAATTTTACTAAGGCTCCATTCACACCTGCCTGAGTGTATTGTTTTCAGGCGGTTTTTTTTGGGGGTGTT
>NC_138769.1:687815182-687938347 GCF_965119305.1 Pelophylax lessonae | reverse complement strand
GAGATGGTCCCTGGGTGGCTGGGGGAGAAGGAGATGGCCCCTGGGTGGCTGGGGGAGAAGGAGAGGGCCCCTGGGTGGCTGGGGGAGAAGTAGAGGGCCCCTGGGTGGCTGGGGGAGAAGAAGAGGGCCCCTGGGTGGCTGGGGGAGAAGGAGAGGGTGCCTGGGTGGCTAGGCGGAGAAGGAGAAGGTCCCTAGGTGGCTGGAGGAGAAGGAGAGGGCCCCTGGGTGGCTGGAGGAGGAGAAGGAGAGGGACCCTGGGTAGCTGAAGGAGAAGAAGGAGAGGGCCTCTGGGTGTCTGGAGATGAAGAAGGAGAGGGCCCCTGGGTGGCTGGGGGAGAAGGAGATGGCCCTTGGGTGGCTGGGGGAGAAGGAGATGGCCCCTGGGTGGCTGGGGGAGAAGGAGAGGGCCCCTAGGTGGCTGGGGGAGAAGAAGAGGGCCCCTGGGTGGCTGGGGGAGAAGGAGAGGGCCCCTGGGTGGCTGGGGGAGAAGGAGAGGGTGCCTGGGTGGCTAGGCGGAGAAGGAGAAGGCCCCTGGGTGGCTGGAGGAGAAGGAGAGGGCCCCTGGGTGGCTGGGGGAGAAGGAGAGGGCCCCTGGGTGGCTGAGGGAGGAGGAGAGGCCCCCCGTGACGCCAGAGTCAGTTGCCAGGGAAGAGAGTGGAGCTGAGCCAGTCCTGCATATCTGACATCAAAGCCTTTGCCCTACACAATGACAGCACCCGAGGTGGAAGGTGAGGGGTAGCGGGGCAGTGACATTATATAGCATATGGACTCTGTACATTATTGGTAGTTTTGGTTGGAGTTGTCCTTTAGATGTTTAACTCTGTTGCCCCCCCCCAAGTGAGGGACTGAGGAATGACAGCCCACTATGCTGGGACTTATAGTGCCCTAGAATGTGGAGGACTGAGGAATCCTCCCAAAGTTTCAGAATAGCAGGATGCCATGCCTTAGTCCCCACAGAGGGCACTACAAGTCTTAGCATAGCAGGCAGTAGTTCCTCAGTCCCCTACAGAGAGCAGTACAAGTCCAAGCATAGCAGGCTTCCATTCCTCAGGGAGGAATGACAGTGCACTATACTGGAATTTACAGTGCCCTCTGTGGGGACTCCGGTATGGCAGCCTTCTGCAGTGGGACTTGTCGTGCCCTAGACTGTGGCGGACTGAGGAAGGGAAGTGTACGGGGGTCTCTGGAAACTCTGATGCAATGGGGAGCTTTGGTGACCACAGAGTTCCCTTTTACACCAGAGTCCCCAGCTTTCCCCCTTAAATCAGGGTTCCCAGAACTCTCCTTACATCAGAGTCACCAGCATGCCCTCCTAAATCGGGGTTCCAGAACTCCCCTTACCTCAGAGTCCCCAACATTCCCCCTAAATCAGGGTTCCCAGAACTCCTCTTACATCAGAGTCTTCAGAGTTCCCTCTTACAGTGTAAGGGGGAAACTCTGGAGACTCTGATGTAAAGGGGGCTCTGTGAAATTTGATTTAAGTGGGGGAATCTAATGTTAAAAGGAATTCTGTGGACTCTGATGTAAGGAGGAGATGCTGGGGGGAATCTGATTTAAATTAGAACTCTTACTGTATGTAAGGGGGGACACTGAACTCTGATGTAAGGAGGGACTCAGGGAATCATGTCCTATAGGGAAATGCTGGGGACTGTGATGTAAGATAGATATACATACATACCCGATGTTTAATGATCTTTGATTAAAGAAGAATTGGTTAGAGAAAATTCTAGAAACGGTGAATTCATAGCACAAAGGTTAAGGCTCTTAATATATGCAATGTATACAGTTAATTTTTATCGCTTGAATTATTTTTCCCATTATGGGCGTGAGTGGGGCCTCATGTCCAAGTTTTGCCTTAGGCCTCACAAAGCCTAGAGCCGCCTCTGCTCAGGTGCCAACATCGCTGGTTTCCTAGACAGGTAAGTGTCCTTATATTAAAAGTCAGCAGCTACAGTATTTGAAGCTGCTGATGTTTAATTTTTTTTGAGGGAGACTGGATCTTCTCTTTAAAGTGGAGTTCCACCCATTTTTGGAACTTTAGATCTATGTAATCCCCTTTAAAATGGCTTTTACCAATGGAAACTTTTTTTTTTGTTTGCTAGTAAATACCTTAATTTCGGCTTTATTCCTCCTCTCCTCACTTCCTGGTCCGATCGGCGATGACGTCATTCGGCGATCCGCAGTGTCTGCTGGGATGTATTCTATTCCAGAAATCTCGCAGTAGCTGTATCTGTACTGAGCCGTGCCTGCCCCGCCTCCGCCCCGCCTCCTCTCATTGAGTTGCATTGTATGAATGTATTAAGGCTGTTCTCTGCCCCGCCTCCGCCCCGCCTCTTCTCATTGAGTTGCATTGTATGAATGTATTAAGGCTTTTCTCTGCCCCGCCTCCGCCCCGCCTCCTCTCATTGAGTTGTATTGCAATACAACTCAATGAGAGGAGGCGGGGCGGAGGCGGGGCAGAGCACGGCCTTAATACATTCATACAATGCAACTCAATGAGAGGAGGCGGGGCGGAGGCGGGGCGGAGGCGGGGCAGGCACGGCTCAGTACAGATACAGCTACTGCGAGATTTCTGGAATTGAATACATCCCAGCAGACACTGCGGATCGCCGAATGACGTCATCGCCGATCGGACCAGGAAGTGAGGAGAGGAGGAATAAAGCCAAAATTAAGGTATTTACTAGCAAAAAAAAAAAAAAAAAGTTTCCATTGGTAAAAGCCGTTTTAAAGGGGATTACATACAGCTATGTATTCCAACCTATTAAAAATGGGTGGAACTCCGCTTTAAGTCTGTCCAAGTCTGGGAGCCATATGACCCTCCACACCACCTATTCTGTGAGCGACAACCTATGATCCAACATTGGAGCCAGGGACTGCTGTCAACCGATCTTGTTGATACCCAATTTTTTTACATCATCGTACTATTTCTAGTTTCCAAGGACTAATCTCATTCAGACATCGAAGTGGGCACTAATGGAACCTCTGCCTCTGCCTAGAGTAGTTAGGTGATAGGTGATATCACCTATTTAGGTGATAAATGGTGGGTGGGGATCAACTAGATGTACGGAATAGATTATAGGAACCGGGAGATGGAAAAAGATGGTTGGTCTGTCCTCTTACTTCCAATTTTGGGCACTGCGCGTGCGCCGTACAATGTACTGTGCCATCCTATATGAGTGGTGTGTTAAGTGGTACTATTCTTATCAGTTTAATCCCTGTTACATCCCCTATCAGGGGACGTGTATCGAATAGATTTTAGACAACCGCAAAGAGTTGTCAATAGTTTACACACTCATGACATAAATTTTATTCCTCTATGCGTCAATCTTGCTGTAGTGATGACTGTGCTCATGCGCACGTTTGGGAGATTGCAGGCGATGGCGGTTTTTCAAAGCCTATGGTCGTACTGAGGTAGTTCAGTGACATTTAAGTGACCCAGAAAACAATGATTCTGCAGTGTGGGCCCATTCCTGGCCTAGTAGGCTTTAATGATCACCCAAGATGATCAAAAAGAAAATTAATGTTTTTTCTATGAAAAATTATCCAGCGGATTGCTTTTGGTCTGTTCACAATGAAGCAACGACCTTATCATCTGGGGTGTGCCAACACTGCCAACACACTCCTAGAGGTGATCGCTTCATTGTGGTATGCAAGCCCCTTCACCACAACAAGGTAACGATCACGAAGGGGAGTTGACACATGTATGTGCCTTTTTTTTGTGTTTTGTTTTTTGCAGCCACAGTGTAGCACCAGAGGCCAGAAAAATTAGGCATGTACACATGCCTGAAAAAGTAGGTATTGAGGTTTTCCAGGCAGAAAGTTCACAAAAACATTGCGGCTTGAACCCTAGTTGGTGGCGGAGAAGTTACGTAAGTCATCCGGCATGCAGAGATTAAATACAGCAGCGTGTGGACCATTTTTAGCCCAAGGCATCTCATCAGGCCTTTTTTAGTCAAATGCATCCCCCACTGTCAGTCCTTTCGGGATCCATGCCTAATTCATCTTAATAAAGGTGAGGTAATCTAGACTTTTTTGACCTAGGCGACTTCTCTTCTCAGTGACAATACCTCCTGCTGCGCTGAAGGTCCTTTCTGACAGGACACTTGAAGCGGGGCAGGCCAGAAGTTCTATCGCAAATTGGGATAGCTCAGGCCACAGGTCAAGCCTGCACACCCAGTAGTCAAGGGGTTCATCGCTCCTCAGAGTGTCGATATCTGAAGTTAAGGCAAGGTAGTCTGCTACCTGTCGGTCGAGTCGTTCTCTGAGGGTGGATCCCGAAGGGCTGTGGCGATGCATAGGACTTAAAAAACTCTGCATGTCCTCCATCAACAACACGTCTGTAAAGAGTCCTGTTCTTGCCGGCGTGGTTGTGGTAGGAGGAGGATTACTTTCACCTCTTCCCCTGTTAGATTCCCGTTGTGCTGTGACATCACCCTTATACGCTGTGTAAAGCATACTTTTAATTTGTTTTCTAACTGCTGCATCCTTTGCGACTGCCGGTAATTAGGTAACATATCAGACACTTTCTGCTTATACCGGGGGTCTAGTAGCGTGGCCACCCAGTACAGGTCGTTCTCCTTCAGCCTTTTTATACAAGGGTCCCTCAACAGGCATGACAGCATGAAAGACCCCATTTGCACAAGGTTGGATGCCGAGCTACTCACGTCCAATTCCTCGTCCTCACTGATGTCATTGAAGGTGTGTTCTTCCCCCCAGCCACGTACAACACTACGGGTACCAGATAGGTGACAACGAGCACCCTGGGATGCCTGCTGTGGTTGGTGTTCCTCCTCCTCAAAGCCACTTTCCTCCTCTGACTCCTCTTCCTCAGACTCCTCTTCCAGCGTTGCCGCAGGTCCAGCAAGCAATGGTAAGGCTGTTTCTGGTGGTGATGGTGACCACAACTCTTCCTCTTCCTCTTCAAGCTCATCTACGGCCTGATCCAGCACTCTTCGCAGGGCACGCTCCAGGAAGAAAACATATGGGATGATGTCCCTGATGGTGCCTTCGGTGCGACTGACTAGGTTTGTCACCTCCTCAAAAGGACGCATGAGCCTACAGGCATTGCGCATGAGCGTCCAGTAACGTGGCAAGAAAATACCCAACTCCGCAGAGGCTGTCCTAGCACCCCGGTCATACAAATACTCGTTGACGGCTTTTTCTTGTTGGAGTAGGCGGTCGAACATTTGGAGTGTTGAATTCCAACGTGTCGGGCTTTCGCAAATCAAGCGCCTCACTGGCATGTTGTTTCGCCGCTGAATATCTGAAAAGTGCGCCATGGCAGTGTAGGAACACCTGAAATGGCCACACACCTTCCTGGCCTGCTTGAGTACGTCCTGTAAGACTGGGTAGTTTGGCACAAAGCGTTGTACAATCAGATTCAACACATGTGCCATGCACGGCACATGTGTCGACTTTCCCAAATTCAATGCCGCCAACAAATTGCTTCCATTGTCACACACCACTTTGCCGATCTCCAGTTGGTGCGGGGTCAGCCACTGATCCACCTGTGCGTTCAGGGCGGACAGTAGTGCTGGTCCGGTGTGACTCTCTGCTTTCAGGCAAGTCAACCCCAAGACAGCGTGACACTGTCGTATCCGGCATGTGGAAAAGCCCCTGGGGAGCTGGGGGGGTGCAGTTGGTGTGGAGCAAAACGCAACAGCAGAAGAGGACTCAGCCGAGGAGGTTAGCAAAGAGGATGGAGTAGGAGGAGTAGAGGAGGTGGCAGCAGGCCTGCCTGCAAGTCGTGGCGGTGTCACCAACTCCTCTGCAGAGCCATGCATTCCATGCTTGGCAGCCGCCAGCAGGTTTACCCAATGCGCAGTGTAAGTGATATACCTGCCCTGACCGTGCTTTGCAGACCAGCTATTAGTGGTCAGATGGACCCTTGCCCCAACACTGTGTGCCAGACATGACATGACTTCCTTTTCCACAATAGAGTACAGGTTGGGGATTGCCTTTTGTGAAAAAAAATTTGGCCGGGTACCTTCCACTGCGGTGTCCCAATAGCGACTAATTTTTTGAAGGCCTCAGACTCCACCAGCTTGTATGGTAAAAGCTGGCGGGCTAAGAGTTCCGACAAGCCAGCTGTCAGACGCCGGGCAAGTGGTTGACTCTGTGACATTGGCTTCTTACGCTCAAACATTTCCTTGACAGACACCTGACTGTGGGCAGATGAGCAGGAACTGCTGAAAGTGAGAGGCGGAGTGGCGGGTTGTTGATAGGGGGCAAGGAGGACAGCAGTGGTTCACGTGGCTGAAGATGCAGGACCAGGAGGAGAATGGTGGCTTTGAGTTTGTGTGCTGCTTTTACTCATGTGTTGATCCCATAGGCATTTGTGATGTGAGATCATGTGCCTTCGCAAAGCAGTTGTACCTAGGTGGGTGTTGGACTTCCCACGACTCAGTTTCTTTTGGCACAGGTTGCAAATGGCATCGCTGCTATCAGAGGCAGACACACAAAAAAATGCCACACTGCTGAGCTTTGCAATGACGGCATTCTGGTGGTGGCAACAGCTTGTGTTGATTGGCGTGCTGTCTGGCTGACCCCGGGTGCCGATACATGCTGTCTGACTGTGCCACTAGCTCCTTGCGATGACCTCCCCCTGCTTCCAACTCGTCTCCTCCTCCTCTCTGTCTCCCCATCTGAACTTTCCCCCTCTTCTTCTGCTCTTCGAGCAGGCACCCAGGTGACATCCACGGACACATCGTCATTATCAGCCGCTTCACTTGACAACTCAGCAAAGGCAGCAGCAGCAGGTACAACATCATCATCATCATCACAATGTACGTCTATGTGTATAATGCTGCCTGACTGAGACATATCCGTGTTATCTACATCCTCTGGCACTAATGGTTACGCACTTATTTCTTCCAACTGATGTGTAAATAACTCCTCTGACAGATCAAGTGAAGCTGCTGTGGTGCTAGTGTTGGTGGTGGTGCTGGCGGGCGAGTGGTAAATTGAGAGGTGCCCGAAGCTGAGCTGGAGGAGGATGGTGCATTAAGGTTCCGAACTGAAGCTGTAGAAGATTGGGTGTCCTGTGTAAGCCAGTCAACTATGTCCTCAGAATTTTTTTAGTTCAGGGTACGTGGCTTCTGAACACTGGGCATTATTCTAGGGCCAAATGAAATCACAGCACCACGACCACGACGGCCTTTGCGGGGTGGCCTGCCTCTGCCTTTCATTTTTTTTTAGATTTGTGGTACTATGCGTGCAAGCTGCTGTGCCACCGTATATATGAGTGGTGGGAACTGCAGTGGGCACAGTACACTCTGTGGACCGGACACTCCCTGGCAGGCCAGGCAACTGCAATTATAAAAAAATATATATTTTTTTAATTTGCAAGCTGCTGTGCCACCGTATATATGAGTGGTGGGCACTGCAGTGGGCACAATACACTCTGTGGACCTGACACTCCCTGGCAGGCCAGGCAACTGCAATTATAAAAAATATATATATTTTTAATTTGCAAGCTGCTGTGCCACCGTATATATGAGTGGTGGGCACTGCAGTGGGCACAGTGTACTCTGTGGACCTGACAGTCACTGGCAGGCCAGGCAACTGCAATTATAAAAAAATATATATTTTTTTTATTTTGCAAGCTGCTGTGCCACCGTATATATGAGTGGTGGACACTGCAGTGGGCACAGTACACTCTGTGGACCTGACAGTCACTGGCAGGCCAGGCAACTGCAATTATAAAAAAATATATATATTTTTTAAACTGTAAGGTACTGTGCCACCCGATATGAGTGTGGTGTGCACACAGTACAGTCTGTGGTGGGTCTGTGGCCTCTCACACACGGCGGCCAGGCAACTGCAGTGTACAATAGATATATATATATATATATATAAAAAAATTACTCAAATACCAGCCCTAAAAAGGGCTTTTTGGGGTGCTGTTAGGATGCTGTCCTTACAGCAGGAGTGGACCGAGAACACTGAGTAACAAGACCGGGAACACTGACTAACAACTGTCCCTATTAACAGCAGCAGCACTCTCCCTGCTCTCACTAACACACTGCTTCAGAATGATCTAAGATGGATGCTGCCCTTGCTTTTTTATAGGAGGTGGGAGGATGTTGGGAGGGAGGGTATGCTGATTGGCTGGAATGTGTCTACTGACTGTGAGGTACAGGGTCAAAGTTTGCCTAAACGATGAAGTATAGGGGGCGGACCGAACATCGCATATGTTCGCCCGCAGCGGCGGATGCGAACAAGCGATGTTCGCCGGGAACTGTCTGCCGGCGAACAGTTCGGGACATCTCTAGTTGTCAGCACTCATTCTGCCAGCGGCCTGTCTCCCATAGCAATGACAGTGGATTCACGCTGCAGAGGTTCCCATCCTGTGCAGAGGTATGGAAGTTCAGGAGTCAAGTTAAGTGCACGTGTGGAACCCCTGCAGAGTGCACGACAGGGCCCACTCCGCCACTGGGGAATTGTAGTGGAAAACGTTGGACAGGTGTGGATGTGGACAATGCTCAACATGTCCCCCCTAAATGCAGAATACAGGGAAGGTGTACATTGTCATGGGAAACTGAGAGTTAAATGGAGAACAGTTACAGTGTAAGTGTACATGGTGTACGTTTATCTCTAACAATAGAGGTCTGCCTTAAGGTCGAGGATTCCCCAATGGCACCTTTAGCCTGGTCCCAGGGCATTGATGAAAATGGCACAAAACTAAGGTACCCAATG
The DNA here is from genome assembly GCF_965119305.1 of Pelophylax lessonae. NCBI lineage: Eukaryota > Metazoa > Chordata > Amphibia > Anura > Ranidae > Pelophylax > Pelophylax lessonae. The sequence continues at coordinate 687,929,650 of NC_138769.1, read as the reverse complement.
TGTAGTAAAGTGACCCTGTATAAAGTGCCCAATGTAGCCCAGAAGAACCCACATGGGATAGGCGTTCCATGTGACCCAGTACTTGGCGCCCCACAAGTTTTTTTGGCAAGCATGTGGGACGTAACAAACAACCCCTGTAGGCCCCACCAGCCTGTCCGAGGCTTACATGTGTCACAGTTTTGAGTGTTCACTCTCTATTGTCCTGGTAGCCATTGTCACTGGGACAGAAAAGTATGAGGCAAAATCTTCCCATAATTTTTCAATTATGGGCAAAATCTTCTAATGGGGGCACCTGTTCACGTGAAAACTCTTTAGGAACAGATTTCCCCTCACTTTGGAGAGATTTTCTCTTACCTCCAGATACATTTCTGAGACAGTAAGGGAACTGTCTTCAATGGAACAGAGACAGAAAAAAAAAAAAAATTGATTTAAAGAGTAACTCCACGTTTGTTGAGAAAAAAAAAACATTCCCCTCTGGGTGATCAATGTACATTACAAGGATTATAACAAACTTTGTTGCAGATTTCTACTGTTTGTTATTCTGAAGAAATTGCTGTTTGTCTGTGTCCATGTGCTGAATATCTGTAAGGAAGTGATTTCATAATTATCAATCAGCTGCTGCACCTGCAGAGCTCTAGTGAGAAAAGCTGTAGGTTCTGCATCCCTTTAAATGTGATTTCCCTTTGAGAGTATCACACTAAAGATGACATTTTTGTTGGAGGGGATGCTTAAAATCTGAATTGTATCTTAGTGGCTTCTGGGGAAAATGAATCAACCAATCTCACAAAAAGGTGTACAGAATGGCGTTCTGAACACCATCTGTGTACTGTACAGCACACCTCCGGGTCGCCATATTGCATTTTACAGAAAAATACAGAGCTGCAGATTGAAAAGGAAGGGTCATTTTTTATACCATTCAATTAAAATTGGACTTGTGTCGCAACTGTATATGCTATATTATGTTTTTTATTTGCTATTTTTTTCCCATGAAAGTGGAGTTACCCTTTAAACTATTTCATATTCTTTCAAAACTTAAAATTTTGCCTAGCTATACAAAACCCTTTTTAAAGAAAAGCTAAACTCTTTAAATCAACATTAACTATTTTTAATCCGTATCCTGCTAGCATTAGTAAATACAGTGGGGAAAATAATTATTTGATCCCCTGCAGATGTTTGTAAATTTGCTCACTTACAATGAAGGTCTATAGATTTTATAATAGATGTACAGTATTTTAAATTATAGAGACAGAATATCAGCCAAAAATCCAGAAAAAACACATGATACAAATGTTTTAAATTGAGTTGCAGTTCAGTCAGTAAAATAAGTATTTGATCCCGAAGTAAAACATGACTTAGTACTTGGTGGAGAAACCCTTCTTGGCAACCACAGAGGTAAGACGTTTCTTGTGGTTTGTTACCAGGTTTGCAAACATCTCAGGAGAGATTTTGGTCAAATCTTCTTTATAGATCTTCTCTTAAGATTTCTTGGCTGTCACTTGACAACTCAAAGTTCCAGCTCCCTTAATAAATTATCTATAGTCTGGAGACTGGCTAGGCCACTCCATTACTTTCATGTGCTTCTTCTTGAGCCACTCCTTTGTTGCCTTGGACGTATGTTTTGGGTCATTGTCATGCTGGAATACCCATCCACGACTCATCTTCAGTGTTCTGGCTGAGGGAAGAAGGTTCTCATCCAAGATTTTACAATAAATGGCCCAGTCCATTGGCCCCTTAATGCAGCAAAGTTGGACTGTACCTTTAACAGAGAAACAGCCCCAAAGCATAATGTTTCTACCTCCGTGCTTGACTGTAGGGATGGTGTTCTTAGGGTCAAAGCCAGCATTTTTATTTCTTCAAACATGGCGAGTCGAGTTAATTCCAAAGAGCTCAATTTTGGTCTCATCTGACCACAGCACTTTCTCTCAGTTCTTCTCTGAAACATTTAGATGTTCATTGGCAAGCTTCAGACAGGCCTTTACATGTGCCTTCTTGAGGAGGGGAACCTTGCGGGTGCTGCAGGATTTCAATCCATGACGGTGTATTGTGTTACCAATGGTTTGTTTGGTGACTGTGGTCCCAACTGCCTTGAGATCATTCACAAGCTCCTCCTGTGTAGTTCTGAGCTGATCCCTCACTGTTCTCATGATCATCCTTACCCCCATGAGGCAAAATCTTGCATGGAGTTCCAGACCAAGGGCAATTGATGGCTATTTTGTATTTCTTCCATTTGTGAATAAGCACCTTCTATAATTGGCAGGACTAATCTGTATACCACGTGAGCACATACTGTAGCCAGTCTGTGGGAGCCTAAATTGTTGGTTTGTAGGGGATAGAGATGGGCCGAATAACCCCTGGGTCGGCTGAACTTTCGAAACGTTCAGAATCAAATAACGAACCCTATTGAGGTCTATGGGACCCAAACTGAAAAAATCAAAAGTTCCCATTTTGAAGGCTTGTATGCAAGTAATTTAGCATACAAAAGGTATGGGTGTCCGGGTACGGCCCTGGCTGATATGTATCAATGAACACAAAGTTTGTAAAAAAAAGGTCCCTTTTAAAGGAGTTGTAAAGGCAAAAGTTTTTTTTGTCTTAATGCATTCTATGTGTGTAGCAGCCTTCTGTGTGTAGCAGCCACCCCAGCACCCCCTAATACTTACCTGAGCTTTAACTCTATCCAGTGATGTTCTCGAGACCCTCGGTTGTCCAACCTGCTTGCTGTGGGGGCACTCAACAGGAGGGAGGGGTCAGGAGCAGCGAATAGGGACCCGAGAAGAGGAGTATCCGGGTTGCCCAGTGCAAAACCAACTGCACAGTGCATAACATGTTTGTTATTAAAAAAAAAAAAATGAGACTTTACAACCACTTTAAATGAGCAGTGATTTACTGATGCTTAAAGTAAAAATGAGAAATAACAATAAATATAAAAAATACTTTAAATATAATGCCTGGGGGTCCCCTAGTCTGCCTTTAAAGTGGCACATCGGTACTGTGTATAGAACCTGCTGCAGCAATAATGACTAGGGTTGAGCGAACACCTAGATGTCCGTGTTCGACGGGTTCGGCCGAACTTTAAAAAAAAGTCCGGGTCCGTGTCCCGGACTTTTACCGAACTTTTCCCGGACACCGAACCCCATTGAAGTCAATGGGGACCCGAACTTTAAGGCACTAAAATGGCTCTAAAACACCAAAGGAAAGGGCTAGAGTGCTGCAAATGGCAGCAAAACGTAATTAAGAGCATGGCAAGTGCTCTGCAAACAAATGTGGATAGGGAAATAACTTAAAACAACAAAAAAAAAACAGAAAAATAAAACAATGTTCTTCTTCATCTCTGAAGGACGAGGCCCATATGGAGTAGGAGGGAGGTTGAGGTGGTGGTGGATGTGGCGGTGACATAGGCGTGCGCACAGGGTATGCTGGGTGTGCCTGGGCACACCCTAATCACCTAGGGCACATAGCATTGCCAGTGAGGAGATGGGAAAGATCTCCCTGGGACCTGCTCTGCTCTATTTCTCCTTGCCTACAGGTACATGGCCCCGATACATTACTCTCCCTGCTGGCAAACACATGCATGTGTATTTCAACTTTGGGGTGCACACCTTAATGCAATAGGCTGCGCACACCTATGGGCGGTGTAGGTGGAAGCGGCGGTGGAGGAGGACCAGGGCCGGATTAACAGCATCATGGGCTTGGTGCTGAGGATTTTGAAGGGCCTTAAGGGCCGTGCCTTGCCATGCACCCAGAGGAGGAAGGGTGCAGCCATGCATGCCTAATTCAACATGGGATGCTGTCTCTGAAGCCCATAAACACATCCATGCATCGCCAACTGTCCCTCCTTGTCCGGCCTTCACGCTGTGTGGGGAGGTTCTGAGGGTGCTGCCTGGGGAAGCGAGCATAGAAGCCAGACTTCTGTGTTTACAAGTGACAGAAGAGCGGTAACAGTGAATATGGCCAACCCGGGGCCTATATAAAAGGTAGGGGCCTGGAGCTGCAGCTCCAATAGCCCCTACATTAATCTGGCCCTGAGGAGGAGGACGAGGTAGCCAACACTGCTTCTTTTCAAAAATTTTAAATGAGGGTACACCCCAAAAGAGTGAGAAAGAGCAAAAATGGAACAATGGGTGGGTAAGGTCGGTATCCATTGCTATTCTGCATAAGGTACGGAAAAGTCCCGTGGGATCCATGCCTGGTTCATTTTAATGAACGTGAGCTTGTCCACATTGTCTCTGGACAGGCGGCTGCGCTTGTCTGTTATAACGCCCCCAGCCGTGCTAAATACCCGTTCAGATAATACACTGGCTGCAGGGCACGCCAGCACCTCCAAGGCGTAAAGGGCAAGCTCAGGCCATGTGCCCAATTTGGAGACCCAGAAGTTGAAGGGGGCAGACCCGTCATTCACTACATGTAGGCGTGTGCACACATACTGCTCCACCATGTTGGTAAAATGCTGCCTCCTGCTAAGACGTTCCATCTGAGCTGCTGGTGCTGCTGTTTGTTGTGGCGTGCTGACAAAGCTTTTCCACATTTCGGCCATGCTAACCCTGCCTTCTGAGGTGCTGGCGGTGCCCTGGTTGCGTTGGCGACCTCCTCCTCCTCCTCCTCTGCCTTGTGCTTCCACTGTGGCCCCGCTGTCAGATGGGAATGCCAGCAGCATGGCGTCTACCAGCGTGCGCTTGTACTCGCGCATCTTGCGATCGCGCTCCAGTGAGTGAATTAAGGACGGTACGTTGTCCTTGTAACGGGGATCCAGCAGCGTGGCCACCCAGTAATCAGCACAAGTTAGAATGTGGGCAACTCGGCGGTCGTTGTGGAGACACTGCAGCATGTAATCGCTCATGTGTGCCAGGCTGCCCAGAGGCGACGAAAGGCTGTCCTCTGTGGGAGGTGTATCGTCCGTGTCCTCTGTATCCCCCCAGCCACGCACCAGTGATGGCCATGAGCTGGCCTGGGTGCCACCCTGCTGTGAACATGGTTCCATCTCCTCCTCCAGCTCCTCCTCCTCCTCATCCTCCTCATCCTCCAGAACTGTGCCCCTGCTGGACAATTGCGTCCCTGGCGTTTGCGTGTGCAGGAACCCACCCTCGGAGCCCCTTGCGAATGACTGCCCTGAAAGCCTTGGAAATGTTACCTCTTCATCCTCCTCCTCCTCCTCATCCTGTGCCACATCCTCTTCCATCATCGCCCGAATTGTTTTTTCAAGGAGGCATAGAAGTGGGATAGTTAAGCTGAGAACGGCGTCATTGCCACTGGCCATGTTGGTGGAGTACTCAAAACAGCGCAACAAGGCACACAGGTCTCGCATGGAGGCCCAGTTATTGGTGGTGAAGTGGTGCTGTTCCGCAGAGCGACTCACGCGTGCGTGCTGCAGCTGAAACTCCACTATGGCCTGCTGCTGCTCGCACAGTCTTTCCAGCATGTGCAAGGTGGAGTTCCACCTTGTGGGCACGTCACATATGAGGCGGTGAGCGGGAAGGCCGAAGTTACGCTGCAGCGCTGCCAGGCGAGCAGCAGCAGGGTGAGAACGCCGAAAGTGCGCACAAACGGCCCGCACTTTCTGCAGCAGCTCTGACATATCGGGGTAGTTTTTAAGGAACCTCTGCACCACCAAATTCAGCACATGCGCCAGGCAAGGGATGTGCGTCAAACCGGCTAGGCCCAGAGCTGCTATGAGATTTCGCCCGTTATCACACACCACCAGGCCGGGCTTGAGGCTCGCTGGCAGCAACCACTCATTTGTCTGCTGTTCCATGCTCCTCCACAACTCCTGCGCGGTGTGTGGTTTGTCCCCCAAACAGGCAAGTTGTAAAACTGCCTGCTGTCGTTTACCCCTGGCCGTGCTGAAGTTGGTGGTGAAGGTGTTACGCTGTCCGGATGAGGAGGCGGTAGAGGATGAGGAAGCGGAGTAGGAGGAGTTACGAACAGGAGGCAAACTGAAGCGCCCTGCAATCCTCGGTGGTGGAAGGACATGCGCCAAATTGCTATCCGCCTCAGGCCCATCCGCCACTGCATTTACCCAGTGTGCCGTTAGGGAGATATAACGCCCCTGACCGTGCTTACTGGTCCACGTATCCGTAGTTAGGTGGACCTTGGCACAGATGGCGTTGCGCAGTGCACACCTGATATTTTCCCCCACTTGGTTGTGCAGGGAAGGGATGGCTTGCCTGGAAAAGTAGTGGCGGCTGGGCACGACGTACTGTGGGACAGCCACCGACATAAGGTTTTTAAAACTGTGCGTCTCCACCAGACGGAATGACAGCATTTCAAAGGCCAATAATTTTGAAATGCTGGCATTCAGGGCCAGGGATCGCGGGTGGGTAGGGGGGTACTTCCTCTTCCTCTCAAGTGTTTGGGAGATGGAAAGCTGAACGCTTCCACGGGACATTGTGGAGATGGTTGTTGGTGACCCAGGTGGTGGTGTTGCTGACAGATCGTCTGTTTGCGGGGTGGCAGGTGCCGGTATCACTACAGATGTGGCTGGAGCGGCCGAGACTGCAGCAGAAGAGGAAGCAGGATGAGCCAGAGACGTTTCTTGGTTTTGAAGGTGTGTACTCCACTGCAGCTCGTGCTTTGCACTTAGATGCCTGATCATGCAGGTTGTGCTCAGGTTGAGAAGGTTCATGCCTCGCTTCAAGCTCTGATTGCACAGGGTGCAAACCACTCGTGTCCTGTCATCAGCACATTTTCTAAAGAACTTCCACGCTAGAGAACTCCTTTGAGCTGACTTTGGTGCGCTCGTTCCCTTGCTGCGTTGGGCAGTAGCGGGCGTAGTGTCTAGGGCACGGCCGCTCCGCTTCTGCACCCTGCTCCCTCTTCTGCTGTGCTGGTGGCTCTGTGCGACCACCGCCTCTTCCTCCAAACTACTCAGGTCACCTGCATGACGTTCATTCCATGTGGGGTCGAGGACCTCATCGTCCTCCACATCATCTTCCACCCAGTCTTCACCCCTGCCCTCCTTGTCGGTCTCCACAATGCTGAACGCCGCAGCAGTTGGCACCTGCGTTTCGTCATCATCGGAGACGTGCTGCGATGATCCTTGCATGTACTCATCTTGAGAAATAAGTGGTTGGGCATCGCTGCACTCAATCTCTTCCACTTCTGGGGCAGGGCTAGGTGGATGGCCCTGGGAAACCCTGCTGACAGAGTCCTCAAAAAGAATAAGAGACTGCTGTATGGCTTGGGGCTCAGACTGCTGGCCTGATTTGCAAGGGGGTGAGGTGAAAGACGGTTGGACATTGGCTGCAGGTGCCAACTCTGACCTTTCTGCAGTAGACTGGGTGGGAGACAATGTGAAGGAACTGGAGGCACTGTCAGCAGCAAACCAATCTACTATCGCCTCAACTTGTTCTGGCCTCATCACTTCTAGGGGCGTTTGATGCCCTACCAAATACTGATGCAGGTTCTGTCGCCTACTCACACTTGAGGAAGGTGTTTCACTTGTGCGTGTAGCTGGCACAGATCGACCATGTCCTCTCCTTGCAACAGGAGCTCTACCAGCAGCACCACGACCCAGGCCACGGCCCTTATTTGACGGTCTCCTCATATTTCTGTAATTTAAGATCTTGCCCTAGAAAGGTTTTTATTGAATAGCGGAATAGAAAATATGATCCAAAAAAAGTGTATGTATATCACACGTACACAACCACACTAGGCCCCAATTACTATTGTTTGTACCCCTAAAAGGCTAGATGAGGAGTAGGGGGAGTATGGAACAGGCAGCACCCTCAAACCTTCAGAAGTATGAGATGAACCCCAACAACTTGGAAAGGTGGATCTCTCTCACACGTACCGACACAGACTATCCCGCAATTCAATTGATCCTCAAAGGTTTTTATTGAATAGCGGAATAGGAAATATGATCAAAAAAAGTGTATGTATCTCGCACGTACACAACCACACTAGGCCCCAATTACTATTGTTTGTACCCCTAAAAGGCTAGATGAGGAGTAGGGGGGGTATGGAACAGGCAGCACCCTCAAACCTTCAGAAGTATGAGATGAACCCCAACAACTTGGAAAGGTGGATCTCTCTCACACGTACCGACACAGACTATCCCGCAATTCAATTGATCCTCAAAGGTTTTTATTGAATAGCGGAATAGGAAATATGATCAAAAAAAGTGTATGTATCTCGCACGTACACAACCACACTAGGCCCCAATTACTATTGTTTGTACCCCTAAAAGGCTAGATGAGGAGTAGGGGGGGTATGGAACAGGCAGCACCCTCAAACCTTCAGAAGTATGAGATGAACCCCAACAACTTGGAAAGGTGGATCTCTCTCACACGTACCGACACAGACTATCCCGCAATTCAATTGATCCTCAAAGGTTTTTATTGAATAGCGGAATAGGAAATATGATCAAAAAAAGTGTATGTATATCACACGTACACAACCACACTAGGCCCCAATTACTATTGTTTGTACCCCTAAAAGGCTAGATGAGGAGTAGGGGGAGTATGGAACAGGCAGCACCCTCAAACCTTCAGAAGTATGAGATGAACCCCAACAACTTGGAAAGGTGGATCTCTCTCACACGTACCGACACAGACTATCCCGCAATTCAATTGATCCTCAAAGGTTTTTATTGAATAGCGGAATAGGAAATATGATCAAAAAAAGTGTATGTATCTCGCACGTACACAACCACACTAGGCCCCAATTACTATTGTTTGTACCCCTAAAAGGCTAGATGAGGAGTAGGGGGGGTATGGAACAGGCAGCACCCTCAAACCTTCAGAAGTATGAGATGAACCCCAACAACTTGGAAAGGTGGATCTCTCTCACACGTACCGACACAGACTATCCCGCAATTCAATTGATCCTCAAAGGTTTTTATTGAATAGCGGAATAGGAAATATGATCAAAAAAAGTGTATGTATCTCGCACGTACACAACCACACTAGGCCCCAATTACTATTGTTTGTACCCCTAAAAGGCTAGATGAGGAGTAGGGGGGGTATGGAACAGGCAGCACCCTCAAACCTTCAGAAGTATGAGATGAACCCCAACAACTTGGAAAGGTGGATCTCTCTCACACGTACCAACACAGACTATCCCCCAATTTAACTGATCCCCAAAGGTTTTTGATTAAATAGCGGAATAGAAAATATGATCCCAAAAAAGTGTATGTATATCACACGTACACAACCACACTAGGCCCCAATTACTATTGTTTGTACCCCTAAAAGGCTAGGAGTAGGGGGAGTATGGAACAGGCAGCACCCTCAAACCTTCAGAAGTATGAGATGAACCCCAACAACTTGGAAAGGTGGATCTCTCTCACACGTACCAACACAGACTATCCCCCAATTTAACTGATCCCCAAAGGTTTTTGATTAAATAGCGGAATAGAAAATATGATCCCAAAAAAGTGTATGTATATCACACGTACACAACCACACTAGGCCCCAATTACTATTGTTTGTACCCCTAAAAGGCTAGGAGTAGGGGGAGTATGGAACAGGCAGCACCCTCAAACCTTCAGAAGTATGAGATGAACCCCAACAACTTGGAAAGGTGGATCTCTCTCACACGTACCAACACAGACTATCCCCCAATTTAACTGATCCCCAAAGGTTTTTGATTAAATAGCGGAATAGAAAATATGATCCCAAAAAAGTGTATGTATATCACACGTACACAACCACACTAGGCCCCAATTACTATTGTTTGTACCCCTAAAAGGCTAGGAGTAGGGGGAGTATGGAACAGGCAGCACCCTCAAACCTTCAGAAGTATGAGATGAACCCCAACAACTTGGAAAGGTGGATCTCTCTCACACGTACCAACACAGACTATCCCCCAATTTAACTGATCCCCAGAGGTTTTTGATTAAATAGCGGAATAGAAAATATGATCCCAAAAAAGTGTATGTATATCACACGTACACAACCACACTAGGCCCCAATTACTATTGTTTGTACCCCTAAAAGGCTAGGAGTAGGGGGAGTATGGAACAGGCAGCACCCTCAAACCTTCAGAAGTATGAGATGAACCCCAACAACTTGGAAAGGTGGATCTCTCTCACACGTACCAACACAGACTATCCCCCAATTTAACTGATCCCCAAAGGTTTTTGATTAAATAGCGGAATAGAAAATATGATCCCAAAAAAGTGTATGTATATCACACGTACACAACCACACTAGGCCCCAATTACTATTGTTTGTACCCCTAAAAGGCTAGGAGTAGGGGGAGTATGGAACAGGCAGCACCCTCAAACCTTCAGAAGTATGAGATGAACCCCAACAACTTGGAAAGGTGGATCTCTCTCACACGTACCAACACAGACTATCCCCCAATTTAACTGATCCCCAAAGGTTTTTGATTAAATAGCGGAATAGAAAATATGATCCCAAAAAAGTGTATGTATATCACACGTACACAACCACACTAGGCCCCAATTACTATTGTTTGTACCCCTAAAAGGCTAGGAGTAGGGGGAGTATGGAACAGGCAGCACCCTCAAACCTTCAGAAGTATGAGATGAACCCCAACAACTTGGAAAGGTGGATCTCTCTCACACGTACCAACACAGACTATCCCCCAATTTAACTGATCCCCAAAGGTTTTTGATTAAATAGCGGAATAGAAAATATGATCCCAAAAAAGTGTATGTATATCACACGTACACAACCACACTAGGCCCCAATTACTATTGTTTGTACCCCTAAAAGGCTAGGAGTAGGGGGAGTATGGAACAGGCAGCACCCTCAAACCTTCAGAAGTATGAGATGAACCCCAACAACTTGGAAAGGTGGATCTCTCTCACACGTACCAACACAGACTATCCCCCAATTTAACTGATCCCCAAAGGTTTTTGATTAAATAGCGGAATAGAAAATATGATCCCAAAAAAGTGTATGTATATCACACGTACACAACCACACTAGGCCCCAATTACTATTGTTTGTACCCCTAAAAGGCTAGATGAGGAGTAGGGGGAGTATGGAACAGGCAGCACCCTCAAACCTTCAGAAGTATGAGATTGTGTTCACTGTACCCCACAAAGATTGAGTTCACTGCACCCCACAATGATTGTGTTCACTGCACCCCACAAAGATTGTGTTCACTGCACCTCACAAAGATTGTGTTCACTGTACCCCCCAAAGATTGTGTTCACTGCACCCCACAAAGATTCTGTTCACTGTACCCCACAAAGATTGTGTTCACTGCACCCCAAAAAGATTGTGTTCACTGCACCCCAAAAAGGATGTTGTTCACTGCACCCCAAAAAGGATGTTGTTCACTCCACCCCAAAAAGATTGTGTTCACTGCACCCCACAAAGATTGTGTTCACTGCACCCCAAAAAGATTGTGTTCACTGCACCCCAAAAATGATTTTGTTCACTGCACCCCAAAAAGGATTTTGTTCACTGCACCCCAAAAAGGATGTTGTTCACTCCACCCCAAAAAGATTGTGTTCACTGCACCCCAAAAAGATTGTGTTCACTGCACCCCACAAAGGATTTTGTTCACTGCACCCCAAAAAGATTGTGTTCACTGCACCCCAAAAAGGATGTTGTTCACTGCACCCCAAAAAGGATTTTGTTCACTGCACCCCAAAAAGATTGTGTTCACTGCACCCCACAAAGGATTTTGTTCACTGCACCCCACAAAGATTGTGTTCACTGCACACCAAAAAGGATTGTGTTCACTGCACCCCAAAAAGATTTTGTTCACTGCACCCCAAAAAGATTGTGTTCACTGCAGCCCAAAAAGATTGTGTTCACTGCAGCCCAAAAAGATTGTGTTCACTGCAGCCCAAAAAGATTGTGTTCACTGCAGCCCAAAAAGATTGTGTTCACTGCAGCCCAAAAAGATTGTGTTCACTGCAGCTCACACACAGAAAAATGGATGTGGATCACTGACACCTGCCTATCTCCAATCCCACACCACACAGCAATATCGATTGTAGTTTGTAGAACACAGTTTCCCTAAAATTCAGCAGACTCTGTCCCTAACAGGATTGAGAAGAGATCGTAGATCAGGATTGAGTGCAGACCCCACCCCCCACACAGCAATATCGATTGTAGTTTGTAGAAGACACTGACCCTATATAATTCAGCAGACTCTATCCCTAAAATGCCTACAACTCGCCCTGCCTAAACACTCCGACCTGTCCCTCAATTCTATCCGGACACAAATGGTTTTTTCCTGCCTATCTTTCCCTAATCAGCAGCCAGCACGTTGATGTGTGCTCTGTCCCTGAATCTAAGCAGCATAATGACGCCGCTGCGGCTGCCTCGAACTTATAAAGACTTGGTCACATGCTTCAGACGGCCAATCACAGCTACTGAGACATTTGCAGGCATGGCTGGGATGGCTTAAGGCACACCAGTTAAACGATTGTTGATTGGCTGTTGAAAGCCCGCCATGAAAAGAGCGCCAAAGCATGCAAAACCCGGAAATAAAACGACCGAACACGGATTTTTACCCGAACATACAGTAAAGTGTCCGTGTCCGTGTTCGGGTACAAAAAATCCAATTATTCGGTACGAACACGAATAATACAGTCCGTGTTCGCTCAACACTAATAATGACATTTATAAAGCCAAAAAAACAACATTTTCCCTCCAAGCTTTCTTGATTTTGTAAGCAACAGCTTGGGGAGCCAGTCTGTATGATGAGGCCAGATTAGATTTGGTTTTGACAGCTCTTTTATAGGGATCTGCCGTAAAGAGCCACCCCATAATTCACTGCTCAGATGCAATGAATAAATTACTGACGTCATGTAATTTATTCACTGCACCTGAGCAGTGCATTGTGGGGCGGCTTGTGATGTCAGGTCCCTATAAAAGAGCTGTCAAAATCAAAACAGCTCAGAGCATGGGAGGCGTCCGTAGAAGCAGGAGCTTCTTTTTATTTCTATTTTTCGGGCGGAAGGGCGAGGATCATCGGGGGACGCTAATTCTTTTTTTTTTTTTTATAAAGGACTTATCCAACACTGGCTTTTGTCTTTATTTTTTTTGTACACTTTTTTGGTGAATGGGTAGGGGTATGATGTACCCGATATCCATTCACATAGGGGGCAGGGATCTGGGGGCCCCCTTGTCAAAGGGGGTTCCAGATTCTGATAAGCTTCCCCCCCAGACCCCCACAACCACAGCCCACGGTTGTCAGGAAGAGACCCTGTGCCCATCAACATGGGGGCAAGGTGCTTTGCCTCCTGCCCCAAAGCACCCACCCCCCCATGTTGAGGGCATGTGGCCTGGTATGGTTCAGGAGGGGGGGGCGCTCGCTTGCCCCCACCCCCATGCTGGCCAGCCAGGCTGTGTGGTCGGATAAGGGTCTGGCATGGATTTTGGGGGGGGGCCACGCTGTTTTTTTTTTTTCATTTTTTTTATCTGTATTGCTGGGAGCCGACAATACATTATAGCCACGAGCAAGTTTAAATGACATTTTTTTCTCTAGAAATGTCAGTATTGCTGCAGCAGGCTACAAACATCGCACAAATGCGCCACTTTACAGGCACTTGAAGGGGGCCCCCCAGGCATGATATTTAAAGGAATTTTTCATTTTTTTTTTCACTTTAAGCATTATTAAAATCACTGCTCCTGTAACAACGATTGTTTTAAAAAAAATGTTTGCATTGATTCATGTCTCCTAGGGCAGTACCCAGGTCCCCGTACACTTTTTTGGGCCAATAACTTGCATTTAAGAGTTTAAAATTAGGACTTTTGATTTTTCATGTCCGTGTCCCATAGACTTTAATGGAGTTTGCATGTTTTCTAGAACATTTTCCCTGTTCAAGATGTTCTGGTGCGAACTGAACAGGGGGGTGTTCGGCTCATCACTAATACTGTGGTAAATGTGTAATAATGTACCAAAATATACTGCATTAAATGTGCACTAATGCACTGCAATAAACTGCGGTAAACTTACACCAATGCATGAAAGATACTGTGTTAAACGCAAAGTAACGCACTGAAATTTACTGCGTTAAACATGCACTAATGCACTACAATATATTGCGCTAAACCTGCAATAACACACTGAAATATACTGCATTAAAAGTGCAGTAACGCACTACGGTAAACGTGCAATAACGCAATGAAATATACTGCTGTAAACCTGCAATAACGCACTGCAAAATACTGCGGTAAATATGCAGCAAATCACTGAAATGTACTGCAGGTAACCTGCCCTGTCAAAAAAAAAAAAAATTACACTTTAGTAATAATGAATGGTTGCACTACACTCACAGTAAACTGATAATCTACACTGACAAAAGAATCACAATAGCACACTATAGCACACCAACTAGCTAGCAGCACTGAACAGAGCCCTCTTCTATCTCTCGCCACTCCAATATCACACTGCAAATGGCCGATATGGGAAGAATATTGTCATAGTGTGGGGTGGGACTAAGAGTAATGAACCTTGATTGGATAGAGTCATCATCAGAGTGTTCAGTCATGGCTCTAACAGTGCTATGTGCCCTGATTGTTCAAAAATGTCATTGCTTCAGCCAATTAGGGCTTCCAATGCAATGTGTGGCAGCGCAGTGTGATCATTTAGTGGGCCGAAAAAACAGTTGGGTATTCACAAAGGGGCGAACAGCCAATGTTCAGCCCAAATTAATGCTCCAGTCGAACTGTTCGCCAAACTGTAGTAGGGGATCAAATGCTTGTTTTACTTACTGAACTGCAACTCAATTTATAACATTTGAATCATGTGTTTTTTTTTTGTTTTTTTGATTGATATTCTTTCTCTATAATTTAAAATACACATATAATAACAATTATAGACCCTTCATTTCCTTGTAAGTAGGCAAAGATACAAAATCTGCAGTGGAATAAATAATTATTTTCGCCACTGTAAGAAGGAAGGTGTTGGAATACATTGTTCATGTATTTTTGTGCAACAACCACAGATATATTCTTCAGCCAGTAGATGGCAGTGTTTGTATTTGTAGCTGCATCTATGGTACTGTATTGTCTTTTCTCTGATATTAAAGATCCTGTTTCCTGTCTGCAGGAAAACTGTAGATAATCTATATGTGGACTGTGCACTGTCTGTTTTGTGGGGCTATGTACAGAATTTCTAACAGGTTATGGGCCAAGACACCAACAAAAGGTATTTTATATTTACTTGTTTTAAACTTTTACATGTCTGCAGTTGCTTCCTGGTTTCTGGCCTAAGCCAAAATTATGCCATACATCCCAGGAGGCTTCATTGGCATCTGGAGGAGAGGAGGTGTGCTGTTACACTTGTTATGTAAAAGGTAATGTAATGCATGGCTATGGTAATGTTTATATCATTGGTTATTGTACTGCCATCTTGGGGTTATTTTGGTTATAGCACCATCTTTTTCTGTTTTATTCTCTCTGCTCCACCCATTTTGTTATGTACTTCCTGTGTTCTGCCGAAAACTCCAACTTGCCGAGAGCTCTAACCCCATCACTTCCAGTGACTGTACTTCATAAATAATTTGAGATTTCGACAAATTGGGGTTTTCACAGAACAGGCAGCAGTGTATACAAATAAAAAAGGGAATGATATTTGCGCTTAAGACAGAAAAATACTAAGAAAAAATAAAATATATGTACACAAGGCTGCTAGCTCAATAGGAAGATCACAGTCCATATAAAGTAGTAGATGTATATTAGGAGCTGCGCCAGACATATATTAAACAATCTATCACAGTAATACAGTCCATGAACAATCTAATGGAGTAGAACTGCAGGTAGAAAGAAAGTACCCGATCCAGTGAATAGTGAGAGAGATGAGTTACACCCTGTGCTGACACCCGTAGCCTCTTACCGGAACTTTTGACCCTCCTGTCACAGAGTGGTCAAACAGGCATAAAAGCAAACAGGGCTCGGCGTAAATGATGGTTCCTAATCACATTCCTCACATTCCTTAGCAGGAAGAGAGAACTTCACAATTCACAGATGTACAATGCCTTCACAGGACCCCACAGAAGTGTCTTTCACATGCAGGCTCAGAAAAAAGACAGAGGGGCAACCAATCGTGAAGTACATCGAGGCACATACATTTATTAAATAGTAATGCACTTACATAGTAGACATCATATAACAGCATCAATGGATAAAACTGCGGTATGTATCGTGCTCAGCTCCGATACGTCCGCCTTACGCGTATCGTCAAACATCTATGACATCTTCAGAGGCGTGGTATAACGGTGTGAGCACGTATTTAAATAAGCTGGCGCCCGGAAGTGACACAACAGGAAGTGTTTATCTCTTATGTTCCACGCTCTGCAATATCATGATCGAGCTAAAGGAAGTGATGCAACAGGAAGCCGTCACCCCATGCTCTCCATCTACTGCATTGTCTTAACCAGGCAGACAGGAAATGATGCAATAGGAAGCTGTCACCCCATGCTCTCCATCTACTGCATTGTCTTAACCAGGCAGACAGGAAATGATGCAACAGGAAGCTGTCACCCCATGCCCTCCATCTACTGCATTGTCTTAACCAGGCAGACAGGAAATGACAGTATACACTCCAGTACACGCTATGATGAGTAAACATTGTTAGTCCAGCTTCTATTACCCAAAAACATGGCTGCCTCCAAGGCAGTGACAACTAGCGGGCAGACGAGCAATTTCCACTCATTATAGCATGTACTGGAGGGTATACGCTGCTGGTGTTCTGTGAAAACACCAAGTGGTTCGAAATGTCCAATTATTCCTGGTGTACACTCACTGGAGGTAACGTCGTTAAAGTTCTCGGCAAGTTGGAGTTTTCATCAGAACGCCTGTGTCAGGTCACCAGTGGCCAGGTGACGACTGCACCCTGTTGGAGGCAGGGGTGCAGTGCAAGGTAGTCAACCCGATAGCAGACTGCTGGGGATGGACCGGAACGTGAGCCCAAGATTCCCCAGGGCGCGGAGTCTAAGACCCAGCAGGTGTTCACCAGAGCCTCTAGTGGTGAAGATGGACTTGGCTGCAGCTGGGCCCAGGTCGTGGCCCCTGGGTTCCCCCGGGTCACGCTCCATAGGGAGAGAAGGGAAGCAGCCACTCAGGACACATAGAATGGTGATGGGTAAGCCGAGGTCGGGGTAACAGGCAGACGAGGGTAACCAAGAGACAGGCCAAGGGTCAGGGTAACAGGCAAACAGGAATAGTCAAGCCAAAGTCGGTACACAGAAAAGTAGATCAAGCACACGGGAAACAGGAAACAAACACTGTTAAACAGCAAAGCAGACCTGCAGTGCACTGGTTAATATAGACTTCCTGAGATGTTCTGGGCGGGGCAGGAACAGGAAGTAGAGGTGATAAAAGGAACCAGAAATGCAGTCTGACCTCTAATACAGACATGAAGGGACAGGTAAGCTTGCCAACACTATTGCAAGTCCATGACAGCCTGCTTCATTATGTTTTGGAATAAGAGATGGCCACTTATCTAGGCATTTCATGCTCACATCCGGGTATACATTACCATGTTTTGACCTTCAAATATCATCTTTCAATCATCTGCCACATTTTGTTATCTGCTATACCTCCTGCTTGCAATAAAACCTATAATGATGGAAAAGACTTGTTTGGTGATATAATCCGTGGTGATTATATCTGCTCATACAGGCCAGGCGTAGAGGTATCAGCAAGGGATAAGTCACTATTACAACAGTTGGAGTCAGAATAGGAGGACCTAAGGGCAGATGAATCTCAGAAAGTAAATGCATCATGATTTATCTGCCCTTACTCAAGAACCATGGCTAAAAATGATTGGGGGGGGGGGTTCAAGATGATTTTTCAACACTATAAAGCATGGAGATATGGATGGATAGCAGACTGTGCTTTGAATATTAAAAATAAATTACATAGGATTTTCAGTTTGTGGTGCTCAGATACAGTTCAGTTCCGCATTACCCTTGTACACATTGCAGTCTCATTGCAAAGCTGTAAAGCTCTGTAAGTCTGTAGACATACCAAGGCTAATAGGGATGCATAGATGAATAATAATTAATGCTTGTAAAGAGATGCATACAGACCCTTGTAGAAGGATAGGTAGTGAATGCACCCAATTTTCCAGCTCACAAGGCAACGCTGATAAAACATTGATCAATTATAGTTTTCCTGAGGACACACCTGCACTAAAACAGATTATTGACAATATGTATGAATTTGTGATTTGTGGTTTTTACAGCGAGTGTCCTGCTTTCCCCGATCTCCCAGCAGTTTCTTCATTTCATGCAGTTAGTCGTGCACATGATTGTTCACTTCCAGTCTACAAATGTTACAGGTGACAGCGCCAGCACAGACAGTGATCACATAGAAGAGGTTTCAGAGGACCACTGTGCATTTTAGTGCAAGAAAATATCAGTGCTTTATGCAAGGGTATCATCAGCTGGATGACATTGTTATTGTTGTATGTAATAATACTGGCTGTGTTGATGGAGGAATCAAATGATTTTCTTTCCTGCAACCTGTGGTTACAGGAAAGAAAATTGCATCATCTATGGCCTGCCATAAAGTATATAGATCGTACCATACACAGAGACTTCCAGAAACGACTGTTTATTTAAAGTGATTGTTGAGTCTAATTTTGTTTTTAAAATAACAAACAAGTTATACTTACCTCCTCTGCGCAATTGGTTTTGCACAATGCAGCCAGGATCCTCCTCTTCTCGGATCCCGCTTCGATGCTCCTGGCCCCTCCCTCCTGTTGAGTGCCCCCACAGCAAGCAGCTTCCTATGGGGGCACCCAAGTTGAGTCACAGCTCTCTGTGTCCATTCAGACATGGAGCCGCAACTCGGGCCTCATCCCCCCCCCCCTCTTCTGATTGGCTCACTGACTGATTGACAGCAGCAGGAACCAATTGCGCCATGCTGCTGTCTCAGCCAATACGGAGGGGTGTCCAGGGCAGCTGAGAAACACCTGCAACGTCGCTGGATAAAGACGGGCAATTTGGGGGGGGGGGGGGCCTGCTGCACACAGAAGGTTTTTTTTATCTTAATGCATAGAATGCATTAAGATAATAATAATAAAAAAAAACTTCTGCCTTTACAATCCCTTTAAACCCTGCCATAAACACAGATACATAATCTTAAATGCTGAGGGCTGCAATTCCAGCTTCCACGTCACTTTCCCAGAGCCACTATAAAGCACTGCATTCCACATAAATAATCAAAAATACTGCCTATAATTTTCACTGCAAATAAACATGCAGAAATATCAAATAATAACTCTTCATAAAAATAACTAACACTAAACTTCAGGCAAACAGCCACATAATAAAATTCATTTATTGGACCTCCCAAAAGATAATTCATTCTCTTCTGCCAGTCTTGTAATACAGACACTCTTGCTAGGCAGCACAATACGGTCTTTTCTTTTTTGAATTAACTGTAATATACTATACAGATCAAATATTGCTCCTCAAAATAAATGTGCCTCATGTCAAAAAATATTAGGTACATCAGCATTCACATTGAGATAGATACAATTTGGTGCCTTCACTAGTCTAGTAGGTGCTTAGTGCATGAGTTAGAAATAGATATCACCTACAGGAAGTTTGGACACTGGTAAACGAAAAACTGTAGGCCAGAATGCCTCACATTTTTGTACCCAAGGGGTACCAAGAGGGGTGGATTCATGATCTTCAATGTATTTAAAAAAAAAAAAAATGATTTTATCGTGATTAAAAAAATAACTATTTTCTTTCTTGTCCTTTGAGAGACACAGAAAGTCTCATTCATTCAGGACATACAAAAGCAGCCCAAATGAGTAATGGGTAATACAACAAACAACCTCTAATAAGCCTTACATAAGCAGCAAAAACTGTGGGCTGCCTGCAGCTTAAAGAGATTCCTAAAGGACCGTATACCTAAAGCTGGCATCAGATCAGGCAGAATTATCTACTTGATAGAGCTTAGAGAATGTTTGAAGAGAAGATCAGGTGGCACCTTGCAAATCTGGGAAGTAGAGGCCTGATGCAGAAAACCCAACCAGCACTCACTGTCCTAGCGGAGTGAGGCTTAGCTGTAAAAGAAGAGCCCATTTCTTAAGACCATAGGCCTGAACTGTGGTCTGTCAGAGCCACCTAGAGATGGTGAAACGGGAAGCCAGTGCTTCCATTCTGGGCCCGTCCAAATTTACAAATAGGGAATCAGTCTTTCTGAAAGAAGCAATGGCTGAAAGATTGACTTGCACAGCCTAAACCACATTCAAACAACAGAGAGAAATTTCCTTTTTATGAACTGGAGCCAGAGAGAGGGCAGAAGAGCAATGCCCTGATTAAGGATAAGGCTGGCCATGGACGATTCGGATCTCGGCAGGAACCAGCCTAGATTTGAACCATGTATGGGTGGGTTGAATGTACTCAAGTTGATCGATCAACTTGGGTACAACCAGCCTGCTGGATTTTACATGCTACTATTGCTAACGGCAGGTATAGCCACTACCAATAATCACTGCCGGGAAAATACATTGGCTCGGCGGGAGGGAATCCCCTGTCAACACTGTCTGTGTGGAGGAAAGAAATGTGATCCATCTATGGCCGGCTTAAAAGCTTGTGGAAAAAATGTTATAATACCACCTTTTATATACTTTTTTATACTTTTAATACTACCTTTTCTTTGTGCAAACCCAAAAAGGGTTCCTTGCAGGATTAACCAGCCAGCTCAGACACTTACTTGTGGGTCAGAGTAGAGAAAGGGATATCCCTAATAGGTTCAGACAGAGAAGAGAACCAGATTCGAATCCCATGGAGACAAAGAGGAGTGGAGACGATGAACCACATGAGAGAACCTATGCACAAAAGTCTTAATAGATTAATAATATATTGGGAAGTCAATGACCTCTAAAATATAATCGAAAGAGCAGAGATCTTTCCCTTGATGGTACTAAGAGCCTAGAATTGGTCAAGACCCAGCTGCAGATAAGAGGATGTCCCATGGAGGTGAAAGCCCCTAGACTTGCTCCAAGCAAAATACACCTTCCACATCTAGTGGTAGACTTTCCGGGACCATCATTGAAATCCCAAAGACATCCCTGCCCCATAAAACCTGGGCTTTGGGGGGGGGGGGGCAATTATGAATGACAACTGAGACTTGGAGACATGATGAAGCCTGTGTGCACTGCTTTCTTCTGACCTCTTTACTGCCTGTTCTTCACAATTAACTGACCCCTCTTTACTGCCTGTTCTCTATTAATAACTGCCCCCTCTGTACTGCCTGCTCCCTCTATTGACTGGCCCTGTTGTACTGCCTGCCCTCTTCAACAACTGCTCTCCTCTGTACTGCCTGTCCTCATTATTAATTGTCCCCTCTGTACTGCCTGCCCCCCACCATTAAATGCCCCCTCTTTACTGCCTAATCAGCATTCCTCACTTTTCTGTCTATCCCCATTATCAACTGCCCCCTCTGTACTGCCTGTCCCCACAATCAATTACCCCTCCCCCTGTACTGTTTCTTTCTGTTTTACCTCCCAATCACACAAATGTAGTGGGATTTTGTTTTCCTCCCATTAACACCGACACAGTGGTATTTTTTGATGCGGGGTCATTTTTTATTTCCAGTAAAACTGCTGATGCGGGGGATGTTTTTTTCCTTCCAGTGACAGCACCAGCTTAGGGATATGCAGTAGTTTCCTCATTCTGATGCTTTGGCATTTCTTTCTTCACAACTGTTAGCAGTATTTTGTGTGTGCAAGGACTGCTCCATAGGTGCCCAGTGTATACCACAAATAGGCACAGGTTTTGTTTAATTATCCCTTATTAAGCTGTGCAGTCTTGCCATACCTGCAATCCGGTGCTATGCATGCCATAGTGCATTGTGTAGTCACCCTGCCTTAAACAAGAGAGTTTATTCAAATTTAGTATTTTCTAGGTTGTAGACAGCCTGAGCCTGAGTTAACTTAGGTCCCCTGTCAGGGCACAAACACCAGGAGAAGGGCTCTAGGACCCAGCAGCGCTATCAGCACTTTGGCAGTAGAAGGACTTTAGGACCCAGCAGCACTACCAGCAATTTACCTGGGCCTATATAAGGAAGCCTGCCAGTGATTTTAGTTGCTGGTTGATCTTCGGCTCCTCCAGTGTGTTATCCTTGTGATATTCCAGTTCCTGTCTCCTGTTACCGACCCGGCTTGTCCTTGACCTGTCTTCTGATTGCTTCCTGTGTTCGACCTCGGCTATCTACCTGACCACGCTTGCTCTGATATCCACCTGGCTCCTGATCTTGGCTATCCACCTGACCACGTTCCAGTCTCAGCATTATCCAAGTCCTGCAAACACCTCATGGGCGCCACCTGTCTGCTGATTCCACTCCAGCACCCCAGCACTCCAGCTGTACTCTGGATCCTCTTACACACAGTCCAGCAGGCGACCCGTGCTACCTTGGGCCTGACCTCTCCTGTTCTCATCCTCAGGGGGGTCTGGAACTTAGCCGCAAGGGAAGCCCTCTCTCTCCATTGGCCTCCAGCACCAGGTACGTGATATCCCCACTGGGCACTGGTTATTGTCGGCTTCTGCCTGTTGCTGGAGAGTGTCCCTAGCAATAGTGTGGGAGGCTGAACTAAGCAGTTAGATATGAATATTAATATCTCCTTGGCCATCCACTAGTTGGTTTAGTGCCAGTGGGGCAGACTGGTAGGGTATTTAAATGCAGGGGTGACCTTGGTAAGTTAGTCTTCCTTCAAGATTTCTGCCCATGTGGGTGTTGGATCCTATTATGTCTGCTGCCAGAGGAAGGTGACTATGTGCCTGGAAAAAGGCTTAAGATTAAAGTCTAACATATTGAACAATGGGATGAAAGCACTATTGAGGAAATTCAACCCAACTGGAATGCCTGAGAAACCCGGTGAAGTTTGGTCCCTAACTGAAGTATGGTAGTCTCTCCCCAAGAAGTCAGTAGCTGAACTAATTTGGTCTTAGTCAGGAACTGATTTCACAGTATGCTGGGTTAACTGGATAGTACTCTATCTGTGAAGAATGTAAGTACTTTTTGTCTCAAATCTGGATACTGCCAAATTCATAGGTGTCCTGTGCCCCAGCTGGTCCTCTCTTCCAGGAATGTGAGCTGCATCAAAAAGTGACTGGTACCCTTCTGCTTACACTGTTCCACTATTGTGGAGGACTAGACCCTGATTTAAATACTAGCCCACCCTGCCTCGGAGGCATCTCATGCTTTGGGGGTAAGAGGGTGCTATAGTTGTTTCTGTCTTCTGTCCCACGGTGCCCCAGGTCTTTTATTATTCTATCATGTTTACATTTTGGCCTCATTCACACAGACACATTGGGAGTTTAAATTTAATAAAGGCAAATAGACAGTGCACTTTGCAAAGTGCATTTGCACTCTGCAAGTGCAGTTGCTCCAGAGCTTAGTAAATAAGCAGAAGCTCTGCTGACTTCCATCACCCAATCATGTTCAAGCAAAAATGCTGTTTTTTTTTTTTTTAATTCCTTGAACATCAATGGGTATTCTTTGTGAAGGGAAGTTCAACTGCACTTTGCAAAGTCCACTGTCTATTTGCCTTTAGTAAATCAATCCCATATACCCCTACATCCATTCAGAGGGCTTTGTTTATATGCCCAGGGAGTGACAGGTCTTAAATAAGGCCAAAAAGTCAAAATATAAGAGTCATGTGTGTTTTTACTTGCATCTTGGTGTGTTTCGTATATTTAATCCAGTTTTGTGCAATAATCCAGTGTGAAACGAGGTCTCTGTGCAGGAACTTCCTGTAATAAAGACTGGTCACTGCTGCTCTTTCTCCTTGTTCAGGGTGACTGGTCTTGTATCCACCCCCTTCTTTAGTTTTCTGCAGGCAGGCAGCCTGCAGTGGGTGGGGCCTGCTGGGCCCCTCCCACAGCTCTGCTCTCTGCACAGTCTATGTTTAATGTACTATGTCTAATGTACATGTACTATGTATCACTGCTACTTCTACAAAATAATATATGTGTTTCAAGGAATTTGGTGCAAGCAGAATAGATTTATATATTTTGTAGCTATTAAGAAAAATATTTAAAACTGGCTTCCAGTGAAAAAAAAAAAATGGGCATACAGCACCAGTCACATAATTTAACTCAAATAAAACATGTATCCCATGTTCTGCTCGCTATAGGTTAGTGTAAAAACCCTCCTTCCTGTAATGCCCGAAAATTCCCCAAAGCTGTGATCTACTGGTGTTGTGAGGGTTAAGAACAACAGGTGCAACTGTGATGGACTTGTGCTGTTGCTCCCACCTTTTCCTTTCCCTTCATTCATTCACAAATGGATTAGAATTAATCTCCCAGAATGCATGGCATTATGTAAATGGAGGATTTCCCCTGTCCAGTCACAGAATGTCTTGTTGTCTGTTCCCTTCTGTTCCATTGACAACCAATCCCCCTATTACTTTTATGAGCATTTCAGAGACAAGAGGTAAAGGAAAATCTCCCGAAGGTAAAGGCAAAACGAATAATCTGACAGAAAACATAACTCTATCAAAAACTAAAAAAAATAAAAAAAAACACATTTGGCTGGAGTTAGACGTTAAATGTTTTAACCTCATCGTGTCCGCGCTATAGCCAGAAGACAGCTATAGCATGGGCCTAAATGCCCGGGAGGGTATCCATGTACATCCTCCTGTGCTCGCGCTGCTTGCGTTCCCGCTTCAGGGCGTAGGTGGTGCGCTCTGTGATCAGCGAGTCTATGAGACTTGTGGAGAAGAACAAGGCGCCTCTAAGTGCAATATAGACCATTTATTGGAGCATGGAAGGAATAAAAAAAACTTACAAGAAGTTGAAATCAAAACAGCATGTCTTAGAAGCCGGAGGAGCCGATGCTCAGTAATCCAGTGTTCGGGAGACTGCTTCATGTGTCGGCATGCACACAGTGTCTTAGGGCTTCTGATAACCCCTCTGGAATGCACGCAGCTGATAGTCAAAATCGGGTGGACGGTAACATGTTTTGGGGGAAGGAGCAGGCATAGATGTCGGCATCGTATCTGTCTGTATCTATCACGATCAATCGTATATGGACAATTTAAATAGAGAGAAGAATTCTACAATTAAAAGGAATAAAAAGGGATAAAACTGAGGGATTAAAATCAAAAATAAATAGGAGGCAAAAAAGGGGCAACAAAAAAAAGGTGGGGGGGGGGGGTAAAAAAAATTATAAAACAAAAAAAAATAAATAAATAAAAAAAGGGGGGGGGGTAGAAACTTTATTATGGTCCTAGAATGGCTCTGTATTGGTGTTAATAATCATACACAAGCGAAAAATATCTATAAAAGTGACTTCTGGGAGCGGGAATAATTATATGAAACTATTTATTTCTAATTCTTCGTTTATCCCTCCTGGGGATAAAACATCAAGAGTGTATATCCAGTAGGTTTCTTTGCGGCAGAGGCGTAGAAACCTTTCTGCCTCAGGGAAAGTAGTGGGGATGGATTCAATAACCCATACTTTTAGACCAGTGGTAGCTTTTCCGTGATATTTGGCGAAGTGTCTGGGAACACTATGTTCGTACCTTGCCAGTCTCAATGGAGCGGCGGTGCTCTCCAAAATTCATTCTTAGAGTAAGTATTGTGCGGCCTACATAATGGAGGCCGCAAGACCAGGACAGACAATATATCACATTTTCAGTGGATATTATAATAGTGTTCCCAGACACTTATCAAATATCATGGAAAATCTACCACTGGTCTAAAAGTATGGCTTATTGAATCCATACCCTAATTCTTCCCGCTCCCAGAAGTCACTTTTATAGATATTTTTTGCTTGTGTATGATGATTAACACCAATACAGAGAAATTCTAGGACCATAATAAAGTTTCTACCCCGCCCCCCCCCTTTTTTTTCACCCACCCCCTTTTTTTTTGCCCCTTTTTTGCCTCTTATTTATTTTTAGTTTTAATCCCTCAGTTGTATTCCTTTTTATTCCTTTTAATTGTGTGTAGCCTGGTCGCACGGCTGGCATTGTTCAAACTGTTATTGTTATTAAAGTTCTGCAAAGACAGTGACTTTGGAAGTATGGGAGATGTAGTTCCGGGAGGAGCCAGGATTACAGACTGCTATGAGAGAAACTCCTATCCCAGGGAGCAATGGGATGAGTGGAGCTTGCTGGGAGTGCTTTTATAAAGGGGGGCGGGACACAACTTCACTCTCTTGCCTCGAGGACAGCATACTGAAAAGAAGGGGAAGAGCTGCTGCGGATCACAGGAGGATAGGCCGAGGCCTAGTGGCGGACACCGGAGTTGAAGCCGGCGGTGTGAGTGAGCGGAGAAGTCTTGATAGCGTGACCGAGCAGAAGGTTGCTGACAGGCTGACGGAGACGCTGAGCAGAGCGAAGCTCCTGGTTTGGGTGAGAGACATCCATTATCTACATCTTCATTAAACACAGACCTAGGCTGAATCAGGGCGGAACAACCAAACTGTTTGCTTTAACAAGGCCATACTGACTTACAGCTACACCCCTGGACACTGCATATATACATATAGTGCAAGGTGGATGAACTAGGCCTTAAGCCCTCTATCCAGTCCTAGGCTGTTGTGACATATCAGGATTTATTACGTTTACTCCTTTGTGGATTACAAATATTGATTACCTTGGGGAATATAGTTCATCATCCTTACCTTTATTGGATTACATTTACAAATACTTTCCTTGGATTGTTGGGAATTCCTTGCCGGTGAAGACAAGTAAGGCCTCACTCTCCAGGAGACTCTTGCAATTCATCATAAAGGGGGGCGCCCGTTAATACACAGTGTGCACTCTGATAGTTATTCTAGTATTGTCATACTGTTTATTTTACATCAAGATATCAAGTGTAGTCACTTTTATCTGTGGTCACTCCCTAATTACACCAGATTATTCAAAGTGTTATACTGTTGCTGAACACAATCCTCTTGCATACATATACATTTATTTGTATATATGTATGTGTGGCCTTTGTTCCGGATCCTGAGTGCTGAACTAAACCTAAATCCTTGGTTGGGAATTCAGGATCTACCTCTTTAGCAATATTTGTGTTATTCTGATTCTGTTTGCATATTCTTGTTTACATTTCAAAAGCCAAAAGCAGTTAACTACTTATTCACTGCAATACTTGTTGCCTCAATTATTCAAAATGACAGAACAAATAGTGTCAGATAGGTTGGAGCAGGTTCAGGGTGCAAGAAGTGAAGAGGATACCCATGCAAGAAGCCACTCCCTAGGCGGCAGGGCTACATGTAGAATTTTTCTCTCTATTTAAATTGCCCATATATGATCGATCATGATAGATACAGATATGATGCCGACATGTATGCCTGCTTCTTCTCCCATCTTCCTCCCCCTCATTTGACGAGCAGGCATGAAATAATCATCCAGCCCCTTCCACCTCCAGACCCATTTGTCTTTATATTTCAATGGATCCTAAGCGGGCGGAGGTGTGATGGAGCTAAGCATGCTCCGAAACATGTTACCATCCACGCGCTTCTGAATATCAGCTGTGTGCGTTCCAGCGTAGTTACCAGAAGCCATACCATGCTGTTGGCACGCCGACACATGAAGCAGTCTCCCGGACACTGGATTACTGAGCATCGGCTCCTCCGGCTTCTAAGACATGCTGTTTTTATTTCAACTTCTCGTGAGTTGTTTTAATCCTTCTATCCTCCAATAAATGGTCTATATTACACTTAGAGGTGCCTTCTTCTTCTCCATATTTCTACAGACCTGCTTCTTCTCTCAGGTGCTGCCCGAGTGCATTCAGATCTACATAACCCTTTGGATCCTGGGCTCTACCCCACAGAAGTGCCCACATATATACTCTTTTACCTGAGTCTATGAGACTTGGCTGGGCAGGAAGGAGGTTTAAGTGGTTAAATAAAAGAAATGTACTCTACTTGCCATAGACACCAATAAAAACCTGATAAATGTTCTAAATCTTTCCCAAAAAATTGGCTGGAGTTCCACTTTAACCATGTCAGCATAATAATTTCTCTGCGAGTTGCTTGGTAAATCTGATCCAGTCTGAGTGCAGTCTCTTGTCCTGTCAGTTATTTCCACTGCATTACACATGCATCTTGCTACTAGGATTGTAGTGACAAGTTAAACTGACAGTTGTTGCTTCGGTGAGGTGCATTATTATCTTTGTATTGCAATTAAGAGATGACCTGTGCTTTTGCGGCTCGATTGTACATAACCCTTAAAAGAGGTTTTCAGCTTGCAGCAGGACCCTTTTGTTATGCTGAGAGATGTGGGTCACTGCCTTGGATCTCTGCTTCTCAGTGCTTTCAGAGCCCCATTGAGAGCAGTTCCAAAGCTACTTGGCAGTTTTCCTTCAAAGCAGATCTAGCCTCTGAAAAATTCATTGAAATCATAGTCCTGCTTAGCAGCCTGTTTATATAACAGTTCTGGATGGTCAGGCATTAGAAAAGCCGTGGTGTGTAGAAAAATTGTTACTTTATAACAAATTTTTTAGACATTCATAGGCCTCGTTTACACGGGCAACATAGGGGCATTAAAAGCAAGGGTTAACTGCTAATTTTTTGGCACCCCCTTTGCCGCCCATGTAAATTAGGTCTATGGTGGCTAGAGATACTGCCAAGCCACACGCTAACACAGCCAGCGGCCACGTTAGCCCACATTGCTGCAGGCAACATGGTATGTTTGGCAGACAGAACCATTGCCAAATGTGACCCATTCAACTGAATAAGAGTGCTCTGAAATCATGTGTTTTAAATGGCAGCAGTGGTTAAATCAGGTGTTCAGGATGTGACATATCACCTCTAAGCTACCTGTCAACTGCCTCTAAAAAGTGTTGCACCACAGACTGCTTTTTAGAGGGGGGGGGGGGGGTAGTGCATATTTTAAGAAGGCCATGCTCAAGTTGTGGGAAAAAACACTCAAACTTTGTACACAAAGACAGGTACACGGTACTTGTATTTGTCTTGGTCTAATTTCCCAATGCTAGTTCAGGCATTGAGAAATTATACCATTGCTTCCATTTTGGCATTGCTGTTATTATCCTCTCCATTTGGCTTGTTCATAATCCTGCTTCAATCCCACTGACGTTTGGAAATTTCTAAGGTATACAGATGATGCAGCAAAGTGTGACGGCCTGCCTGGCACCCAGCCTGGGTGCTTCCGCCAAGATAAAGCTTCCTCCACTCTGGAATCAGGAACCAGATATTATAGCTAAGCATTGCACCCAAGAACTAGATGACAATAGCTTAGGTGTAAACAGGAACTGACTTTATTGTAAATTCTCATAGAATATATATCACACAAAATAAGTTAAGAGCTTGATAACATTATACTAAACAATGCAAACTGTAAACAGTAATATCAGTACATCTAATGAACAGGTTGTTTACACAAGCGGGCGGATCTCCTCACTCGATCCCCGACGATCGGGGAAGAGCGGCGGTGATCACCGCCTCTCCTCCCCTGGCCCGACTCCCGTTGTGTCTTAATACAGCGGGAGCGAGCCTCCGGCGGCGCGCATGTGCGCCACCCACAAGGGGAGGAGTCCATCAACGTAGACCTACGTCGCTGGACGATAACGAGCCACTTTGCCGCAGTACACTCAATGTGAGCGGTCAGCAAGTGGTTAAAACGCCATTTTTTTGAAAAGATTTTGAAAAATCACATTTCACTGCATTTAAAAAAAACTAAACAGTAAAGTTAGCCCATTTTTTTCTATATTGTGAAAGATGATGTCACGCCGAGTAAATAGATACCCAACATGTTACGGTTTAAAATGGTGCACACCCGTGGAATGGCGATAAACTACAGTCAATAGAAATCTCAATAGGCGACGCTTTAAAATTTTTTAACGGGTACCAGTTTAGAGTTGGAGTGTAGCTCTTTTTTTTAATTATTGCTCATGCTCTGGCGATCGCGGCGATACCTCACATGTGTGGTTTGAATCGTGATTTAATTCGCCGCTCGACTTCCATATACGTTTTCTTTCGTGCGCGAGCTAACGGCGACGGGGGCGGCTAAAATTTTTTTTTTTCCCTATTTATTTTATTTTTTTTTAACTTTATCACAGGTTTTTAAAAAAAATAAAAAAAAATCTGATCACTTTTATTGCTGTCACAAGCAATGTAAACATCCCTTGAGACAGCAATATGCTGTGACAGGTACTCTTTATGGAGGGATCGAGGGTCTAAAAGACACCAAACCCCTCCACTACACTTGCATGTATTCCAAAACGCCAAAAACAGCATTTTTGAATACACTTGTTTTTTGAATATGCCACCTTTAGCAGCAGAGTAACCCGGACGTGACGTCATGGACGCCGCCTCCGGGTTACATCATCGGAGACCTGATCAAAGCTGCATCCGGCTTAGATCGGGACTCCATCCAGCCGATGAGCGTGCCGGCTGGGTGCTCGGGTCTCCGTGTGGGATGGGAGACCCGGGCAAAGCCGCGGAAGGCGGCGGGAGGGAGGGAGGCGGAAAGCCAACCGCCGGCTCTAAACAACGGTACCGGTGGTGCCTCTAGCTAGAGGCATCATCCCGGTATAGTAAGCCGACGTAAATATACGTTACTTTGCAGTAAGTGGTTAAAGGCGCCAGATTTAAAAAAATACTGTATAACAGTGTTCAAAACAGCCAAACTTGGCGTTTTGAATGCTTCTAATTGCAGTGGAGGGGTTTGGAGTCTTATAGACTCTAGATCCCTCCATAAAGAGGACCTGCCTATTACTATCACTAGAGGTGTTTACATTCCTTGTGACAGCAATAAAAGTGATTTTTTTAAAAGGACAGTGTAAAAATAAATGTACAAAATATCGGCACCTAATATCGGCTATTGACCTAAAGGGTGGCTGGAAAATCGGTATCAGCCCTGAAAAAACAATATCGGTCCATCCCTACTTGTGATTTTTGAAAAGGTTCCTGCACTACTTTGGTCTGATTTCAGCCCATTGAATTTTTTGGAAGTTGCATCCAAGTTTGATCAGCATCTTAACTGATTCGACTTGTGACATGCAGCATATGCTCGGAGGCAATGTTAGCAATGATAAATTTATTGAAAAAAAAAAATGGTGTGGGGTCCCCCCAAGATCCATGCCTGGTCCTTCATGTCTGGTTTGGATTTTGAAAGAAACCCAACGCCAAAATGTAAAAGAAAGCAACGAGGGGTACCCCCCAAAATCCATAACAGACCCATATCCGAGCATGCAGTCTGGCAGGCTAGGAAAGAGGGGGGGAGAGCGAGTGCCCCACTTCCTGAACCATACCAGGCCACATGCCCCAACATGGGGGGTGCTTAAGGGAAGGGGGGCTCTGTCCCCTATCCAAAGCACTTTGTCCCCATGTTGATGGGGACAAGGGCCTCTTCCCCACAACCCTGAGCTGTGGTTGTTGGGGTGTGCGGGCAGGGGGCTTATCGGAAGTTGGAAGCCACTTTTAAGAAAGGGGGCCCCAAGATCCCAGCCCCCCCTATGCAAATAGGTATGGGGTACATGGTACCCCTACCCATTCACCCAAAATAAAACCTGTGTAGTGTAAGAAAAACAGAAGGCAGTTTAAAAATTAATAAATAAAAAAAAAATATATTGTCCTCCATGGTAGCTCCAACATTAATCATAATGGCTGAAGACAACCCGACAAAGAGTCCTGCTGTTCTGTCAGCTCCAGTGTCTGACTTATATAACTATGGGGCGTGGCTATGTGGTGACGTCAACCGTATACCCCACCCCCTTGTCATGTCACTGACCCATCATGCCCGGGGTGGTGATGTTAAAAGGGGCGGGGTCCCCGGGTGACATCACCGCATAGCCACAGCCTCGATCCCACGCCTTTTTTTTCTCAAAGTCAGGTTAAAATCGGATCCTATTCATTAAAGATGCATGGAAGTTGGATCAATATTAGACCGAAGTTGCAGGGCAAAGTCGGATCGACAGTCGCATGACTTTCATGTGGCACCAGTGTGAACTTGGCTTCATGCAGGGAATGCACTAATGTGATAAACGTTTTGGCTTTAGAACCACTTTAGGTGTACACCAGGGCCATGTTTGCCTGCATGAGCATGAAGATGCTCAGGTGCTCAGTGCATCCTCCTACAGGCAGTCATACTCTATGGCCTTGGAGGACCAGAGCAAAGTCATACGTCACTTCTGCCCAACGGCCCTAAATGGCTCATTTTTTTTTTTGCTTTTAAGTGTAGATGTGAGATCTGAGGTCTTTTTGACCCCAGGTCTCACAATAAAGAGGACCTGTCCTGCTTATTTCTATTACAAGGGATGTTTACTGTACATTCCTTGTAATAGGAAAAAAAAGTGATTAAACATTTTTTTTTTTTTTTTAAAGAGACAGTGTAAAAATAAAAAATAAAAGGTAAAATAAATAAGAAAAAATAAAATAAAAATGTAAAGTGCCCTGTCCCTCCGAGCTCAATCGCAGAAGCGAACGCATACGCAAGTCGCGCCCACATATCAAAATGGTGTTCAAACCACACATGTGAGTTATCGCCGCGATCAATAGAGCGGGAGCAATAATTCTAGCCCTAGACCCCCTCCGTAACTCTAAACTTGTAACCTGTAGACATTTTTAAAGCACCAATGTTTGTCGCCATTCCACGAGCGTGCACAATTTTGAAGCATGACCTGTTAGGTATCAATGTACTCAGCTAACTATAGTGTTTAATTATTTTTTAATTCAAAAAGGTGTATTTTTTCCCCCAAAATATCGCATTTGTAAGACCGCTGCGCAAATATGGTGTAACAGAAAGTATTGCAATGATCTCCATTTTATTCTCTAGGGTCTCAGCTGAAAAAAAAAAAAAATATATATATATACAGTATATTTATTTATATATATAATATATATATAAAGTTTGGAGGTTCTAAGTAATTTTCTAGCAAAAAAAATACTGATTTTAACTTGTAAACAACAAGTGTCAGAAATATGCCTGGTCCTACTATAGGCAAAACCTTTTTTTTTTTTCATTTTGGATAGAGTAAAGGAGTAAAACCCTGTCAGATTTTTTTTTTTCACCATCTGTGTCCCATTGCAGAGATTTACCTTCACTTCCTGTCCCATAGCCAAACAGGAAGTGAGAAAAAGTACCTGCAAATTAAGGTAATTCGTTGGGGACCCCCAGGTCCCTGGAACTAGTATCCCCATTGGAAGATATCCCCTCTATTACTTTTCTGGGGAGGACCCAAAATTTGGGGTTTTCATTTGCTTTCATTTTCGATGATAATGGTAAAAAGGACAAATAGAGAGGGGGGAATCTCCATAATGGGGGCACAGACAGCACTAATTCCTCTCCATTCCATTCAAAACTAAAAAAAAAAGTTTCTCTTACGTCCTCCGACAGTCGCCGCCTCCTCTAAGTCATCACTATTGGGTATTGACTTCCCTCCGCAGGAGTAGCTAGGCATAAGTCTTAGTCAAAAGAACAAAAGCATTTGCATAGACACACCCATGGGGGCTGTCCCACTGGTCAATACCCCCCTGCAGTGACACTCCCAACTCAGTTTGTTTCTGCCTAGCGTCAGGAGTAGTTAGGCTTTCCCTGTGCTGGGGCTTCAGTCTCAGCCTTTCTAATCTCTTTTATTTGATTTTCTTTGAAAATGTCAGTTTTTTCTTTGATTTACTAGCTGTTTATTTTGTCAGCTTTAGTTTTCGTCGGATCTTCGGATGAAGATGGATTCTTGTGGAGCTGGGATTCGGACTGACCGCCCTGGTTCTCCAGGGCAGAGGGTCAGAGGGACCCCCAGCCCGCCATCGAGCGTTCAGCCATGTGTTCGTCCTGGCATTATGAACGACCCATCCCTGCTAGCAGCAGGGATGCAGCCTGTGAGGTGGCTACCTCACTGGACACATCTGCTTTGCTGCAGTGTTTTGTCCTTGGCAAACGGCATTCCCTGTCAGATGAGGACAGCGGCTTTCCATTCATAGAGTCACCCCACGCCATCTGGTACAGGTAAGTACTTCTGTGTGGGGCCTCTGTTTGGGGTGGCAGTCCTGTGTTGCTGTGTGTCCTGCATGTCTGTGTGGGGCTCCCTGTGGCGATCCCTGCGGGGGTCTTTTGTACATGCGCTGCAGTGCTGTGTATTGTTGGGGGCCCCTTCCCCTGTGTCACTTCGGGAAAAAAACGCGTGGTCCGCCATTTTTACTATGGGCATGCATGTCTGGCTTCACTGTGGGCTACATTACATGCTGTTTTGGCGCCATCCGACACCATCTTGCGTGTGGCAGACCGATCGTTCCGAGCACATGTTCGGCAGCCATTTTCCCGAAGCCTCCCATTCAGTTCTATAGGCAGCCATTTTCCCTGGGTTATTGCAGCTTATAGTTCAGCCTCTTTTGACCTCACTTCCTTCTCCTCTGAAGCAGCGATCGATGTGGTAACACTCTATGGGGCTCTGCAGACTGTCTCTTCCATAACTTTCTGTTTTGTCATTCTTGGCTCAGTTTCTTCTCCTTTTGGGGGCTTTAGTCACTGTACATAAAGCGGTGGGCTGCGCACTCAGCAGCGGTATTAAAGGGCCAGTACCTTTTCTTGCGCATTTGTTTTTTCTAACTTGGGCAATGGATTCTCAGGACAGCAAATTTCCTCCAGCTCTGGTGGGGGACCCCAGTCCTGCTGGGGCCCCTGTTATACCTGACTTGGCCGCCGTAGTGGCGTCTTTAGTGTCCAAAATGGAGGTACTGATGGCTGAACGTGCTGCTAGGAAAAGACCCAGATTGTCTATCTCCTCTGATTCAGATGGTGATGTGGCTGCAGTGGCGGGCGTGCCCTTTTCAGGGTCTCGCTCATCCTTGGACCCTCTGGGGTCTGAGAGGGAGGCGGAGGTGGAGGGGGTTGATGTTTCTCCCCCGGGGTCGCCTGAAGAACGCGTGACCATGGATGAGTTGATTGTTTCTGTAAAAGAAACACTACACTTGGAGGATGAGCCCAGTCCTCCGGGCATTGTGTCCTCTTTTGGTACACATAGGACCCGCAAGTCGGCGCAGGTTTTTCCCTGCCCCGCTGAGTTTCATTACACTGTAAATGAACTGTGGCGCACTTTAAAACATCCATTCATGGTTCCTAGTCGGTTTAAACTGCTTTATCCCTTTGCGCCGGCTACGGAATCGCGATGGTGTGTGTCTCCACAAGTGGATCACACTGGCCGTCTTAAACAAGGCTACCTTGATTCCTACTGAGGAGACCCCGGTTTTTTGGGATCCCACGGACAGAAGGTTGGAGTCTCTAGCCCGCCATTACTACACGGTGGCGGGTTCCTTGCTCAAACCTGTTTTCGCGTCCGTCCTGGTGGCTCAGGCGGTGGCTGATTGGACTAAGGTGCTTAGATGCAACCTCGCGTCTGATTCTGCGACGCTGGCTATG
Organism: Pelophylax lessonae; assembly: GCF_965119305.1. Classification (NCBI taxonomy): domain Eukaryota; kingdom Metazoa; phylum Chordata; class Amphibia; order Anura; family Ranidae; genus Pelophylax; species Pelophylax lessonae. The sequence continues at coordinate 687,894,427 of NC_138769.1, read as the reverse complement.
GTGGATCAAATTCACCAAGGAGTCATGTGTTTGTGCGATGCGGCCTTAAATGAGGCCCCTTTGGTAGCATGCCTATCTAGTGTTGCGGTGCTTAACCGTCGACTGATCTGGCTGAAGAGCTGGTCGGCTGACCAGACATCACGGAAAACTGTTGCTGATTTCCCTTATGCAGGTTCTCGCCTTTTTGGCGAGGCCTTGGATACCTTGGTAAAGGGTGTCACGGGAGGTAAGAGCACCATGCTGCCCCAGAACCCCAAGAACAAGTCCTTTCGTGGCAAGCGGGGTTCCGCCTCTCGACCCAATCAAGGGTCCTTTCGTGCCTTTCGGAATCAAACCAAGGGCAAGCCCTTCAAGGGCCAAGGTAGCCAGAAGAAGCCCTGGGCGGGCAAGCAAAAGTCCGGCAATGCCGGTACGGCGGGTCAATCCGCCTCTGCCTGAAGGGGCGCCCTCACCCATTTCAGGGGTGGGGGGACGTTTGCGCGGTTTCCTCCAACCTTGGCTGCTCCGAATTCCGGACAGGTGGGTTCAGGAAATCATTCGATCAGGATACAAGATCGAATTTCTTTCCCGGCCGGCGGACAGATTTTTTTCCCTCAAATCTTCATTTGACCCCGGGGCGCCTGCAGGACCTGCATCAAGCGGTGCAGGACCTCCTTGCCCAGGGGGTGATTGTCCCGGTGCCTCATCGGGACAGGTTTCGGAGGTTTTATTCCAATCTGTTCACTGTGCCCAGAAAGGAGGGCAAGGTACGTCCTATTCTGGACCTAAAAGCGCTGAACCACTTCGTGCATGTTCGGAAGTTCCGTATGGAATCTCTCCGTTCGGTGGTGGCCTCCCTGAGCCCAGGAGAATTCCTGGCCTCTATAGACCTGAAGGATGCGTACCTGCATATCCCCATTTTCGAGGGTCACCAGAGGTACCTTCGTTTCGCAATCGCGGAGGACCACTATCAGTTTGAAGCGTTGCCTTTTGGTGTTGGCGCCTGTTCTGGGCCTGCTAAGGGCACAGGGCATTGCGGTCTTGGGGTATCTGGACGATCTCCTCTTAAGATTGAGTGTCAGCCAGAACCTACTGCGCGATCTGTCCACCACGGTACAGACGCTCCAGGAGTTCGGTTGGATCATCAACGTGCAGAAGTCAACCTTGTCTCCTTTGGTTCGTCTTCCCTATCTGGGAATGATCCTGGACTCTGCTTAGGCAAAGGTGTTCTTGCCGGAGGACAAGCTCCGGACCCTGCAGGACGAGATCAGGTCCCCCAGGGACAATCCGTCTTCGTCGTCAGGACCTGCATGCGGTCCCTGGGGTTGATGGTATCAGCCTTCGAGACGATACCCTTTGCTCAGTTTCACACACGGTCTCTTCAAGCGGAGATCCTGGACAGGTGGGACAGACTACCTCAGTCCTTGGATCTGAGTGTCTCATTGAGTCGCCGTACCAGGATGGATCTTCTGTGGTGGCTCCAGTCCCCGGCAGTGTCGGAAGGCAAATCTTTCCGTCCGTTACTGTGGACGGTGATTACCACGGATGCCAGCCGTGCAATTTTTTTTTTTTTTTTTTGCGGGACTGCGACATTGCGGCGGACAGATCGAACCCTTGACTGCCATTTTTGACACTTTTGGGGGTACCAGTGACATTACTACAGTAATCAGTGCTATACATATGCACTGTTACTGTAAAAATGACACTGGCAGGGAAGGGGTTAATTTTTATTGGTAAAGGAGGGGTTAAAGAGGTTGTAAACTCGGTACAATTTTTTTTTTTTTTCTACAACCTGAAAGAGAAATACATAATGAGCTAGTATGCATCGCATACTAGCTCATTATGAAATACTTACCTTAGAACGAGCCCCCGCCGTGCCGTCCGCTCTCCTCTATGACGGGCGACATGTCTAGTCGCCCGTCTTCCGGGATTGCGGCTTTCGGCCATCTGATTGGCCGGAGCCACGATGACGTCACTCCCGCGCACGCACGCGGGAGCCGACAGTCACGGCACGGGGCTCTGAAGGAACGGCACGAGCGGCCGTTCCTTCATAGCGCATGCGCCAGTGACGTCACTGGATGCATCGAAGGTAAATATCTCCTAAACGGTACAAGTTTAGGAGATATTTACAGTACCTATAGGTAAGCCTTATCATAGGCTTACCTATAGGTACAACTTGCAGAGGAGGGTTTACTTCCTCTTACATAGTTACATAGTTAGTGAGGTTGAAAAAAGACATCAGTCCATCCAGTTCAACCTATGATGTGTGTGTGTGTTTGCTTTTAACCGTACATTGTATACCCCTGTATGTTGTGGTCTTTAAGGTGTCCATCTAATAGTTTTTTGAAACTATCAATGCTCCCTGCTGATACGACTGCTTGTGGAAGAGAATTCCACATCTTTACCGCTCTTACCGTGAAGAACCCCTTACGCACTTTAAGGTTAAACTGCCTTTCCTCAAGTTTTAGTGAGTGGCCACGTGTCTTATTGTATCTCCTTTCTCTGAATAGTTTGTTCCTTATGCTAGGGTCACCAGTACAGTATTTGTACATAGATATCATATCCCCCCTCAATCGTCTTTTCTCCAGAGAGATCAGGTTCAGTGCTTGTAGTCTTTCCTCATAGCTGATGTCCTCCATTCCCCTAATTATTTTTGTTGCCCTTCTCTGGACTCTCTCCAGTTCCAGCACATCCTTCCTGAGGACCGGTGCCCAGAACTGGACAGCATACTCCAGATGTGGCCGGACCAGAGTCTTGTAGAGTGGGAGAATAATCTCTTTATTTCTGGAGTGAATCCCCTTTTTTATACATCCCAGTATTCTGTTGGCTTTGCTTGCGGCAGCTTGGCATTGCATGCCACTGCCAAGCCTGTTGTCTACCAGTACCCCCAAGTCCTTTTCCATCCTAGACTCAACCAGAGATTCCCCCCCTAGTGAGTAGCTTGCTTTCTGGTTTCTGGCCCCCAAGTGCATTACTTTACATTTTTCAACATTAAATCTCATCTGCCATGTAGTTGCCCACCCCGTTATTTTGTTCAGGTCCGCTTGCAAGGTTTCCACATCCTGCATAGAAGATATTGGCATGCCTAATTTAGTATCATCAGCAAATACTGAGATTGTACTCGATATCCCCTCCTCCAGATCATTTATGAATAAATTAAACAGGATTGGTCCCAGGACAGAACCCAGGGGGACCCCACTTTCCACACCCGCCCAATCCGAGTACTCCCCATTAATCACCACCCTCTGTACTCTCCCCTGGAGCCAGTTCTCTATCCAGGTACTCACCTTATGGTCCATACCTACCTTCCTTAGTTTGTACAGTAAGCGTTTGTGGGGAACGGTGTCAAAGGCCTTTGCAAAGTCCAGATACACCACATCCACAGGCTTACCTTTATCTAGGTGGCAGCTCACTTCATCGTAGAAGGTTAATAGATTGGTTTGGCACGAACGATTTTTCATGAATCCATGCTGATTACTACTTATAATACCGTTTTCATTACTAAACTCTTGTATGTGGTCCCTTAACATCCCCTCCAAAATTTTGCAGACTACTGATGTTAGGCTGACCGGCCTATAGTTACCCGGGATATATCTCGGCCCCTTTTTAAATATTGGTACCACGTTGGCTTTTTTCCAATCAGCTGGCACCATACCCGTCTGTAAACTATCCTTAAAGATCAAGAATAATGGTCTGGCAATCGCCTGGCTGAGCTCATTAAGAACCCTCGGGTGCAAGCCATCCGGTCCCGGGGATTTATTTATGTTAAGTTTCTCTAGTTTAGCACTAAGTCTATCCTCTGTTAGCCATGGCGGCACTTCCTGAGGTGTATTATTTAGTTCGGCCTTACAAGCAAGGTTCGTGTAGCCCCCCGATTCCTTTGTGAAGACTGAAGAAAAGAAATTATTTAACACTTCCGCCTTTTCTCTGTCCTCAGTGGCCATTTTTCCTTTATCATCTTTATGGGGCCAATGTGTTCTGACCTCACTTTCTTACTGTTTATATACTTAAAGAACTTCTTTTTACTCTCCTCCGCTCGTGTTCTCCTGTCTCTCGTGTTCTATTTTAGCCACCCTGATTTCGTCTATACATTTCTTAATACACTCTTTATAATGCTTAAATGCTGCCAATGACCCCTCAGTCTTGTATTTTTTGAAGGCCTTTTCTTTAGCTCTAATATACATTTTTATGTTGGAGTTTAGCCACCCAGGGTTTAGTTTTGCTCTTTTAAATTTATTTCCCTGTGGAATGCACTGGCCCACACCCTTGTTAAGTATGCTCTTGAAGCACTCCCATTTTTCCTCCGTGTTCATTGTTCCCAGGGTTCTATCCCATGTGTTTCCTATTACTGTAATTAATACTGAAACCAATTGACCTATGGTCACTGCTCCCTAAGTTATCCCGTATTTCTATATCCGTGAGCAGGTCTGTATTGTTGGTAATCAGTAGGTCAAGTACCGCATTGTTTCTTGTCGGTGCATTCACCATCTGACCCATGAAATTGTCCTGCAAAACATTTAGGAACTGCCGAGCCTTGGCTGAGTGCGCGGTTCCTTCTGCCCAGTCTATATCCGGATAATTAAAGTCCCCCATTATAATGATATTTCCCATCCTTGCTGCCAATCCTATCTGTAACATGAGGTCCGCCTCACCCTCCTCCCTGTGGTTGGGGGGCCTATAGCATACGCCCAATATTACCTTCCCCACCGTGCCTTCCCTTTGAAGCTCTACCCATAGGGATTCTGCCTCGTCCTTAGCTCCATTATTAATATCATCCCTCATATTTACCTGTATACTGTTCTTAATATACAGACATACCCCTCCCCCTTTTTTACCCTCTCTATCCCTGCGATAAAGGGAATACCCCTGAATGGTCGCCATCCAGTCATGAGAGCTGTCAAACCAAGTCTCAGTTATCCCCACAAAATCTAAGTCCCCCTCAAACATCAGCAGCTCCAGTTCTCACATCTTGTTGGCCAGGCTTCTGGCATTGGTATACAAACCTCGTAATTTTGATCGGTTACATTTATCCTCATTTGATGTTTTTAGGCTGCTCTCTTGATTTTTCCCCGTACCCACCCTGGGTTTAGGAGCTCCGAACACCCTACCGCTAATGCCCCCATTTCTGCCCTCTGAAACTTGCTTTCCACTGGCTAATTCTACATCTGTACCCTCCCCCCCATTCCCTAGTTTAAAAGCCCCTCTAACTTTTTGGCCATCCTTTCACCCAGTACGGCTGCACCTACCCCATTTAGGTGCAATCCGTCCCTACCAAAGAGCCGGTGACCGACTGAGAAGTCGGCCCAGTTCTCCAGGAACCCAAAACCCTCCTTACTACACCAGCTCCTCAGCCACTCGTTAACTTCCCTAATCTCCCGCTGCCTCTCTGGTGTGGCTCGAGGTACAGGTAGTATTTCAGAAAATACTACCTTGGAGGTCCTAGTCCTCAACTTAGCGCCTAAGTCCCTGAAATCGTTTAGGACTCTCCATCTTCCTCTGCCTATGTCATTGGTACCCACGTGTACCATGACAGCTGGGTCTTCCCCAGCCCCACCCAGTAATCTGTCCACCCGATCCGCGATGTGCCGAACCCGAGCGCCCGGCAAACAACAGACTGTTCGGCACACACGGTCTTTGTCACAGATTACACTGTCTGTCCTTCTAATAATTGAGTCCCCTACCACCAGCACCTGTCTTTCCTTTCCCTTTCTCTCGGCCTCACTGGAGGAGTTCTTCCCCTGGCAGCTAGGGGCGTCCCTCTGCTCCAGCAATGCTGGTCCCTGACTGGTTTCCCCAACATCACACAACGGGGCGTATCTATTGGGGTGCTCCAGCCCAGGATCAGCCTCCTTGCCTTGTCCCCTTCTACCCCTCCTAACTGTCACCCCTCTACTCTGCTCTGATGCCTGCACCTCTGATACTCCACCCACCTCTGTGCAGACCCCTGTCTGCACCTGACTGGTACGATCCTGGCTCTCCTCCGGTATGGACATTCGTCTCAGTGTTGCCAGCTGCTTCCCTAGATTCAGGACCTGAGCTTCCAGGGAAGCAACGTGCTTACATTTTGCGCATTTGTATTCGCCCTCGATCACATGTCTGAGGAACGCATACATACCACAAGATGTACACCGAGTCGCATCTCCACACCCGCCAGGCATTGTACCTACTATCTAATCTAATGGGGATTCAGCGATTTAAGTCTATCCTATGTGGCTATTTCCTGGCTTCCTAACGCTACCTTCTCACCCTCTGGTATTCCGCTTCACTCACTTGACACTCAGTTGCACAACACTCACAGCCGCACAGCCCGGTCAGTCGCACAACACTCACAGCCGCACAGCCCGGTCAGTCGCACAACACTCACAGCCGCACAGCCCGGTCAGACGCACAACACTCAGTCGCAAAGCCCGATCAGACGCACAACACTCAGTCGCACAGCCCGGTCAGACGCACAACACTCAGTCGCACAGCCCGGTCAGACGCACAGTACTCAGTCGCACAGCCCGGTCAGACGCACAGCCCGGTCAGACGCACAACACTGAGTCGCACAGCCCGGTCAGACGCACAACACTCAGTTGCACAGCCCGGTCAGACGCACAACACTGAGTCGCACAGCCCGGTCAGACGCACAGCCCGGTCAGACGCACAACACTGAGTCGCACAGCCCGGTCAGACGCACAACACTCAGTCGCACAGCCCAGTCAGACGCACAACACTAAGTCGCACAGCCCGACACTAAGCTGAACCCTGCAATCTGACCCTGCCTGTCACTTAGGAGATTTACACAAGCGGGCGGATCTCCACACTCGATTCCCCGACAACCGGGGAAGAGCGGCGGTGATCACCGCCGCTCCTCCCCTGGCCCGACTCCCGCTGTGACTGAATACAGCGGGAGCGAGCCTCCGGCAGCGCGCACGCGCCGCCGAGAGAGGGGAATGTCTGGCGATGTAGGTCTACGTCGTCAGACGTTATCGAGCCACTTTGCTGCAGTAGAGGCTCAGTGAGCAGCGGTAAAGTGGTTAAAGTGGTGCAGCACTATTATTGAAGATTTATGACATTTGTATGTAGTGAAAGCGTTTTTGGTGTTGGCAGCCGCTTATATTATTTACAGTTTGAATTAAGATTGTGATTGCACTGATTTAAACATTTTTACACATACATGTACGTGCACACACACACACACACATCTACACTCATTCATAAACTCACACACACACACTCGCAAAAATAAATACATAACCTTTTGAAAAAACTGCTTTACCTGGCTGACCAGTGCTTGGCACCTGCACCCCCAAGTAAGAGGCCTGTGTACAGAATACTGCTGGACTGGAGGCAGGGCGGGACTCAGGAAGCAGTTTTCCCTATGCACAGCTTTGCCCATTACTGCCTGCTCCAGCCCTGCAGTTCATTGTTTAAAAAAGTACAAAAAAATAGCGGCTGCCTTTTCCTGCCTGGCCGCACTTTTCATTACTTCTCCTCTTCCCTGCTGATAGGAGTAGTGAGTGATGCTGATTTGAGTAGTGAGTCATGCTGATTGGAGTAGTGAGTGATGCTGCTGTCACATCTCCTGTCAGCCTATAGTGGCAGAGCCTAATGCAAGATTTGTATGGGGCCCAGGCACCTGTGGCCCCTGGGCAGTGTCCAGGGGGGGAGGGGGCATGCGTTAAGACAGCCCTGTTGCTAGTGTCATAGGTTATATAGTGTATTTAAAATTGCTCATAGGTCCAAACCTGAATCTTTCACAGGCTGCAGTACATGATGGCTGGATGCTGTACTGAGCGTTACTCAGGTTTAGGACTGTATGCATTCAGGGACGTATGCCTTGAACGAAAAATTACTTGGTACGAAGTCCAGCCACTGCCACCCAGGCACATGAAAATCTCCAGCATTTGACGCAGATAGGCCATATCGCATGTGAACATTTGACCCTAAAGTGGTTCTAAACCTTCCATTTGTTTTTTTATATTAAAATAGCAAACATGCCTATACTTACTTGCTCTGTGTAATGCTTTTTGGATAGAGCAGCCCCGATCATCTTCTTTTGGGGTCTCTGCTGGTGCTCCAGGCCCCTCCTCTTCTGTGGGTACCCCATAGATAGTAGCACCCGTGGATGCTCGCTCCTGAGTCCCGCTGCTGTATTCATTGACACAGACAGCGGGAATCGCCCTCCCCCAGCTACTGTTACACAGGGTTTGATTTACAGCAGTGGGAGCCAATGGCTCCCGCTGCTATCAAGCTACCCAATGAGAAGAGGACAGCAGCGGTAGCCTCTGCCATCATGCACATGGCTGGATCGTATGTGCTCAGGTAAGAAAAAGAGGGGGGAGGGGTGTCTGGGGGGAAGTTTCAGCACAGAGGTGAAAAACCTTAAAATGGGTGTACACCCCCTATAGGTACTGTAAATATCTTCTAAACGTGCACCATTTAGGAGATATTTACATTGCATGCAGCCGATGACGTCATTGGTAAATGCATGAAGGAACGGCCACCCATGACGTTTCTTCAGAGCCCTGTGCCGTGACCGGCGGCTCCCGCACGCATGCATGGGAGTGCCATCACACGGCTCCAGACAGTAGCACAGCCGGAGTCCGGAGACCCGGAAGGAAGACAGGTGAAGATGGATGCGGCCTCCAGCGGGGACGACGCAGGCTTTGTTTGCAGGTAACTGTCACAGAATGTGCTAGTATGCGTTGCATACTAGCACATTATGCCTTTACTTTGCAGGTAACAAAAAGAAAAAAAATCCAAACTTTACCTTCTCTTTAAGGCTTTACAGCCACTTTAATGAGGAGAAAAAATATAAATACAGACAGGGTTTTTGTTCTCAGAGAATTAGTGCAGTAACTCCCCCCTTCTGAGTCTTCCCATTGTCTCTGCCCCCTACCCACCTCTGGGCACCATCCCTTGGTTCCACCCCACTACCCACCTACCAGTACCACCCCTTTTAGAGAATACAGAACCAAGTATCATTTTATGGTGCTAAATCATTTGTATGGAATTTGTTAATGATAACTAGAAAAGAAGTAAAATAGATCCCCTGTAATCAGCAACAATAGACTCCCACAGCAACAATAGACCCCCAAGCAACAATAGATGCCCCACACAACAGTAGACTCCCTCAGCAACAATAGATCCCCTGCAGCAACAGCAGATTCCGCCTCAGCAGCAATAGACCCTACACAACAATATACCCCACCCTAGCAACAATAGTTCCCCCAGACAGCAACAAAGGACCACCCACAACAAAATGCCACACCCAGCAAGAAAAGATCCACCCCAGCAACATTAGACCACCCCCTTCCCCCCCAGCACCAAAAACAGATCTCCCAGCAGTCAGCATCAATAAACCCTCCAGCAGCCAGCAACAATAGACCTCTCCCTTAACAGTAGATCCCCACCAGCAACATAAGACCACACAGCAACAATAGATCCCCACCAGCAACAATAGACCCTCACATAAAACAGATCCCACTGGGGACAATAGATCCCCCCAGCAGCCAGCATCAATAGATTCTCCAGCACACCCCACATGCCTTGCTATTACTTACATTCAGTGCTGGAGGTGCCGGAGCTGCGTTCCCCCCTGTTCTGGCTGAAAAAAAGCCCTGAATACAGATATGTAAAATGAGGAAAATAATCCCCGTTCTGAATGCTATCATTGGTTGCAATAACCACATGCAGTAATTAAATATCAATATTTTTTTCTGACAGTGGTCCTTCAGATGTCCTTTTCTTGATTTACAAGCTTTATAATAATTATAGAACAATTTACTGTGTATATAATCACAAATAATAAATTAAAAAAGTTTGCCTGAATGCATCATGTTGTACAGTTATGTCCGTATATTGAATAATGAACACATCAAAGCCTTGCCTATCGGCAGAGAATTATCCATGCTGGAGGGTGATTCTATAAGCTTCTTATGGATAGAGAATTAAATCCCAGTTCATAGAGAAACAGTGTAATATATTTATATAACCCTCTCCTGACATATTCGCCAGTCCCATGGGAGAGTTATGGATATGGCAGAAGAGCCAATCCTGTGAATTGCAAATATAGCCAGGTCTCTGCATTAATGGAATTGTATTACATTGTTTGAATAGATAAAATCCATGTGCTGGCTGTAGAAAAACTCTTTGCATAGAAACAATTTATTTAAATCCTAACTTCAGGCTTTTTAAAATCTCCCAGCAGGGTTTAAAACAAAATTGTCCTTAGGCTAGGTTCACACTATTACGGGTGCGGGGAAGTGTGTAAATTGCACTCATTTTCCAGCATCCGCATAAAAAACATGCTGCTAAATTCCTAATGGCACCCTCATGCAATGGAAAATGTGGTGCCGATTCCTGTGCGCAGCTTTTGCACCATGCCGTTTCCTTCCTTCAGAGACTTTTTCCCTATGTTTCCCGCAAGTACAGGAGCCTATTCAAATGAATGAGCTGCTGTGCCCACACAAACACAGATGCAGGGAAACACATATGGTGCCTTGAAAAAGTTTTCATACCCCTTGAAATTTTCCACATTTTGTCACGTTACAACCAAAAACTTAAACTAAACTGACAGGCCGGGCAAAGAGAGCATTAATCAGAGAAGCAGCCAAGAGGCCCATGGTAACTCTGGAGGAGCTACAGAGATCCACAGCTCAGGTGGGAGAATCTGTCCACAGGACAACTATTAGTCCTGCACTCCACAAATCTGGCCTTTATGCAAGAGTGACAAGAAGAAAGACATTGTTGAAAGAAAGCCAAAGGAAGTCCCATTTGAAATTTGCGGTAAGCCACGCGAGGGACACAGCAAACATGTGGAAGTAGGTGCTTTGGTCAAACAAGACCAAAGATCAACTTTTTAGCCTAAAAGCAAAACGCTATGTGTGGCAGAAAACTAACACTGCACATCACCCTGAATATACTATCTCCACTGTAAAGCATGGTGGTGGCAGCATCATGTTGTGGGGATGCTTTTCTTCAGCAGGGACAGGGAAGCTGGTCAGAGTTGATAAGAAGATGGATGGAGCCAAATACAGGGCAATCTTAAAAGAAAACCTGTTAGAGTCTGCAAAAAACTTGAGACTGGGGCAGAGGTTCACCTTCCAGCAGGACAACGACCAGGGCCGGCCCTACCATGGGTCCCACTGGGTCCATTGGACCCAGGCGGCAATTTAGGCAGGGGCGGTCACACTGTCATCTCTATGTAACGGCCGGAAATGCAGTGTAATATATTTTGCTAAATTGCTGGCAATGGCATGAGTTAGCTCAGTGTTGCGGCTGCGCTGCTGGCCGGGAACAAGGATATTCAACATACCGCCGTCTCTCTCTCTGACTCCTCCAGCATACAGTGTCACCTGCTGGCTCCTGTGTACATTGGATAGCTAGGGAGCGGAGCAGCCAAGCGGGATGAAGAATTGGTTGTGGAGCGGTGGGGGGGGCATGGCTTGTGGGGTGGAGCCAGATTGGGGCATGGGTTAGGGAGCTGAGTGGAGCAGAGCTGGTTTCCCGGCCGGAAGGCACATACAGCATAGCACAAGTACCCGGAGCTCATCACCATTGCTTCCTGCAAGTAACAGTTCTTGTTTCTACCACTACCCATGGAATACGAGGCATCACTTTGCCAGCTGGTGAGTTCTTCTACTGGAACCACCCCAAACATACAGCAAGAGCTACAATGGAATGGTTTGGATCAAAGCATATTCGTGTGTTAGAATGGCCCAGTCAGAGTCCAGAGTCCAGTCCAGAGTGGCAAGACTTGAAAATTTCTATCCAGTACCTTCTAATATAGTGGTGTTTGGGCTTAAAATGCTACTAATTGATTGATACATGAAAATATGTCCTTATTCTAGTGGTAGTGTTTTTAAGAGTTGACAGTTTTACATTATGACTGATATTAGAGCAAGACTAGGATGTGGATTGTCTTTTTAATGGGGTGTATATAGGCTAAATCAAAAGTTTATCTGGTTGCCCAGCTTTATTTTGATATTAAGGCCGGTACACACAACTAGAAAATCATACAAAGCATATCGCTTTCAAAGCAGTTGTACGATAAACTGATCGTTGGTACACAGCTTTCATATGAAATTTTACGAAGGGACAAACACGAAAATGCTTCTCGTATGATACCAGATCGCACAATTTTCATTTAATTAGTACAGTTTTCTTCTGAAAATACAATACAACTACAAAACATTACATCACTTCTGAATTTTTATTCTGTTGTACGAGGATTTTCATACTTTATTAACCTCTTCATTTTCAATATGGAGACTAGCATGCGAAAAAACAGATGATCATTCGTCCGATAATCTCATCGTGTGAACTAGGCTTTCGTTGAAAAGGGTTGAGAGGGTCTGCGTTGTCCTCTCAATGGACTGATAAGAATGATTATGGAAATCAGCTAAAACTTGTTAATTGTATAAAATGAAGTTCTAATTTAGCCATATCCTGAAAGGGGGGGGGTTCACTGCTGTTAAAAAATAAATATGGCTGACTGTGAACTCTGAACAACATGGCTGCTCTGTCTCGCACTAGTTTTTTGGGGTGCCCAGTTCACATCCTCATCACATTATTTGACTTACCATTGACCTTTTTCTGATGTGTAGTTGACCTGCTTCAGGAGGGATTTGATTTGCCATTAATTTCCGTATGGGAATGCAAACCCCATCTGACACAAACAAAAGTCTATTGACACAAGCTCTTAGTTTGTTAAAGCCCCCAAGAAGTGTGTTGATGATGGTCTTGGCTCCTGCGAAGTGGGTCTAGCCGCATTTCATACAGCTAGAAAGAGAAGCAGCACAGCATTGGAGAGCAGGGGAGTCTGTGGGGGGCAGCACCCGAGAAGAGGTGAGTACTGCAGAGAGCATTTTGAATTTGAAGTGATATTGAGCGCAATTTTTTTTTTTTCAATAACAAACATGTATACTTACCTGCTCTTTCCTTTGTTTTTGCAGAGAGCAGCCCCGATCCTCCTCTTCTCAGGTCCCCCGCCGTTGCGCCTGGCTCCTCCCTTCTGCCAAGTGCCCCCCCCCCGGAGCAAACAGCTCACTGTGGGGGCACCCAAGCAGACTTGCTCCTAAGTCTCTGCTCTGCGTGTCAATTCACATTCAGAGCCATGGCTAGGCCCTGCCCCCTTTCTCTTTTCATTGGGTCACTGACTGTGATGATAATGGCTCCCGTTGCTGTCTCAGCCAATGAGGAGGAAGAGTCCTCGGAGAGCTGAGGCTCTAGTGCACATCGTTGGATCGCGATGGGGCTCAGGTAAGTATTAGGGGGGGCTGCACACAGAAGGTTTTTTACCTTCATGCATAAACTGCATGATGGTAAATATCTTGAGCCTTTACAACCACTTTAATTCTGTTGGGCAAGCGTAAAGGTGAGCTTTAAAGGTGACACAAACTTGACTTATGGCACAACAAAAATCAGAGAAATTAAATAAATATGTTTAGTGATTTATTCACATACCAGCTGTGACTCTGTTGTCCAGAAATAATATATGGTTTAACATGTCCATATTTCTTCTTCTTCATCCAATCATAGTTGAGCATCTCTGAACCAGTAAAAAATAAATAAATCTGCTCCCATAAAGCAGGATTGGTTTGTAACTTTCCTCTGTATATCTGACAGTCAACTTTTTTTTAGGTTGTCTGGTCCTGGATTGCATTAACCACATTTCTTTCTAGTAAGGAATAAAAATATCAAATGATTGTGTTATTAACGTGTTTAGTAGAGATGTGCACAACGCAAAATATTGTTTCATTTTGTTTCAGATTCATTTGTTAAGTTTGGTGTGGAAAACACTCGCTCCAAGGGGTTGGTGATGTAAGTGTGATCGGGTGTGACAATGGGATTGCTGCTGTGAACAACCCCAAAGGGTAAGCAATGAAATAAATGTAATACTAAAATATTACCCACAGCGCATATCCTAGAACAAATAATATAATAATGATGTGCTATGTGGTGTGTTAAACCAAATAGTATGTGATACTGAATAAAATTGAATAGTACAATGTAATAGCTCTTGTAGCTGTGATAAATGACTTTTGGCTAATTATTTGTATTGTATAATAAGTGTGAGCTCTGTCTGCATCCACCCTTATAAAGTGCTGGAACAGTGCTTAATTGTGACTGTGCAATCATATACCAAAAAATATATACATCAACTATATTGATATCAATATCAAGTGAAAAGGTATACAAAAAATATTTTTTAAAAGCAAATTTGCATAAAGAAACATATAGCTCAGAGAAATACTAGTGCTAAAAAATTACTAGTGCAAAAAGTGGGTGAAAATAATGATATAAATAGTCCAAATAGTCCAAAATATTCTAGCTTCAGTCACGGTGTTCAAAAAGACAATCAGTGCAGTGGTGGTGTCACCCTCTGTGCTCCTGTGTGATAAGGTAGGCAGTTCAAACTCACCAGATGGTGATGACCCCCAATGTCTTACGACAAGTGGGTCAGTAGGGCTTGTATGGTAGGTATCCGGCGGGGTCCCAGCCATCCGTGTCCGGTTGGCCCTGGATGCTCTTATTGTTTGGTGTGTTAAAGCAGAAAAATCGCACTCCTCATGGTGTAGTATGAATAAAATCCATATTTATTTAAAAATGGTAACAAAGATGTGGCAAAGTGTAAAATGATAAGATAATAAAAATGTTGGTGGTACAGATACAAATAGAAGGAACCGCTCAAATCAATACCAGGGAAGCCGTGCAGAGCGCCAGTGAAGGTCCGCCCGCTCGTATCACAGAGCTTCCGGGTGGTATGCGGTATGCGTTCCAGGTACCACTAGAGGGAGGCTACGTGCGTCTCAACTTGACACGTTTCGTCATAAAAAAGTGACATCTTCGGACGTCTTCGGAATAATCCAGTAGTAGCTTAGTAGCTTTCCACTGTATATCTGACAGTCAACTTTTTTTAGGTTGTTTGGTCCTGGATTGCATTAACCACATTTCTTTCCAGTAAGGAATAAAAATATCAAATGATTGTGTTATTTACATGTTTAGTAGAGATGTGCACAACGCAAACATTTGTTTCATTTTGTTTCAGATTAATTTGTTAATTTAATCATTTTGTTTTGTTATATTTGTTATGTTGGAATGATTCATTTTCAAAATTTGTTCCATATATTCGGATTTGTTCGTATATTAGGATTTGTTTACTATACAGTATTCGTTGTTCCCAATAGATTTCTATTTCGAAAGCTATTTGGGAAGATTATTTATATTCGTTAAAACGTGTTAATGCGTTAGTTCGAGATATTACTTTTGCACTCTGTTGGGGTTGGATGGAGGTGGATCCATCAGAATCTCGAAATCACAAGATAGAGAAAGGAACGGAATCCATTTTGCATTCATTCGTTATGCTAGGATTCAGAGATGTTGATGGGTCCACCACCATCCAACCCATACACAATAAGTAGGGATCATCATCTTATTTCACTTTTATACCTTACTGCATTTTTTGCAATATGTTTTTATTTCATATGTAGCACATTTTTTATAATATTAAAAAATGTTAATGTAAAATAAATAAGAAATAGGTTCAAATCCATTTGGATCATTCATTATGTCGTTATGATATTTCGAACCCGAAGGAAACAAATTAATTTACTTTGTTATAATTTATTTCAAATTGATTGAAATTCATTACTATTTTGAGTTGGAGATCCGGATATCTCCAACTAATGAAAATTTTGTCCAAGCAAGTAACAACACAAATCACACATATCTAGCATTACATTTTTAAATAGCTCCTTAAAGAAAGCCAGTAAGCGAATATAACATGTTATATCTGCTTGATTTTTTTTGTTTTGTTTTTATGGGAACCTCAGTGATTTAAAAGGTCAGTTTATTTGAAAGTGATAGTTTAGTAATAGGTGGGTATGCTGGGCTGAGTCTTTTACTGTCTTCTTACAGAAAAGAAAGACAAGCTAATATCTGCTGGTTTCTTTGCAAAATTATGTACTTTTTTACCACAGCCTTCTAAAGTGAAAAAAAAAAAATCACTTGACTAATCAAACGCAATGTAGCTATATCCACTTCAGCTTCCTTAATGTGTGCAATAAAGCCACTTAAAAACATGTGACAGCTCTTCAATACTTTCTATGAGAACATTAAATAGTTCCTGGCAGTAGTCATATTTCCATAATACACATAAAATATACGTACACTCTAAGAAAACGATGAATCAATTAGCCGGCTGTTTGTCAGTTATGTGGACATCAGGGATTGCATCTGTGGTCAGAAAAATGACTCAACCATTTATCATTCTTTAGTCCATTTAGATGTTGACAAATAATGGTAATATCCGAAAGAAAGCGGTATTAAACCCAAAAGCAAAAATGTATTATATTGCAGCTTACCAATCATTACATGTGGCGGCTCCATTCCTTTTACTTTATTTGGCTTTTCTCCCCTCTGTTTTCACATGGTGAGTTGGCTAGTAACACACCTCCTGTATTAGAGTGACTCCACTCTAATAGGAGCACAGGGGACACCTTTGGACAGCAGCATTGTCAATCTTGAGGGGAGCTGAGTCATAGAGGTGTTAACAGATATACTGTAAATTCACTAAAATGTTTAATACAAACTCCAGCTAATACCTTTTAGGATAAAAGCCTTACATAAATAAATAAAAGCTGATCATCATAAGCACCCCGTGCCGGTGTTCTGCCGAAAACTCCAACTTGCTGAGAACTCACGTCACTTCCAGTGACTGTACACCATTAACCACTTTAGCCCTGGAAGGATTTGCCCCCTTCCTGACCAGGCCCTATTTTGCGATTCGGCACTGCGTTATTTTAATGGACAATTGCGCGGTTGTGCGACGCTGTACCCAAACAAAACGTGCATCCTTTTTTTCCCCACAAATAGAGTGGGGAGAGATCGCCGGTGTCAGACGGCAATCGGAGCAAATTCGCACCCTAGCGGCCTTCAGGTGAGCCCCGTACATGTACAGCTATTTGCCTGTAGGAGCCAGCCTGCCGCAGTATATCTGTGGCGGCTGGTGGGAAACCGGTTAATAATTGGAGATTTCGAACACTTGGTGTTTTCACAGAACAGGCGGCTGCGTATACTCTCTGGTACACACTAAAATGAGTGGACATTTTTAGTCCACTCCCTAGTAACCAACAACATGGCCGCCTCCAAGGTGGCGACAACTAGCGGGTGGACTAACAATGTCCACTCATTATAACATGTACTGGAGTTTATAGGCTGCCGGTGTTCTGGGAAAACACCAAATGGTCGAAATCTTCAATTATTCCTGGTGTACAGTCACGGGAAGTGACGTGATTGGAGTTCTCGGCAAGTTGCAGTTTTCGGTCGAACATCGGTGTTAAATGGTTTGTCGCATGTCTGATACATTTGCTAGGAGAGCTTGTTCTTTTAACAACAGGCTTACTGGCTGGATCCCCAGATAAAAATAGAAGGAAAGCCTAAGAAAGAAAATGAATGCAGCCTTCACATCTAAGAACTACTAAGCTGGAATATAAAAAAATGTATGCCTTTGGGTTTAATCATTTTATAATAATCAGCCATATTTTCCTTTACTTTGTCCATTATAGACAGAGAACGACCACTCAGCCAATAACTCTGGTAAAAAAAAGTATGCAGTGTCCAGAGGTGTCATTGGATACCCAAACAATTCACCAGTCATATAAACCCAAGTTTATGTCAGTCAATCATTTGCAAACTACCACTCTGGAAGTTGGAAACACAGGCTGTAATACTGATCTGTCTATTACCTATGAGGGTTAATTTACTAAAGGCAAATAGGCTGTTCACTTTGCAAGGGAAAGTGTACTTTGCATGGGAATATTCCCAAGAGTTTAGTGAAAAAGGTGAAGCTCTGCTCACTTCCATAATCCAATCATGTTGTTTGTACATGATTGGATGATGGAAGTCAGAAGAGTTTCACCTGATTCATTCTCAAGTTCTGGGACAAATTCCCTTGCAAAGTACAACTTCTCTTGCAAAGTGAACAGCCTATTTGTCTTTTGTAAATCAACCCCATAGTGTTTCTGACGTCTTTGACATAAGCTTCACAAGCTATACACTCTTATGTGCTCAGTCAAACACACCAGACTTTATATAATGGGGGTCAGTTAATGGCGAATATGTAGTCAGTAAATATGTAGCTGTCAATAAAGTAGGAGTGTGTCAAATGTTTTAACCACTTACCCACTGCTCACTGTGCTGCTACTGCAGCACAGTGGCTCGTTATCGTCTGGCAACGTAGACCTAAGTCACCAGACATTCCCCTCTTTCGCCGCCGGAGGCTCGCTCCCGCTGTTTTCAGTCACAGCGTGCGTCGGGCCAGGGGAGGAGCGGCGGCGATCGTCTGGGAATCTAGTTTGGAGATCCGCCCGCTTGTGTAAACAGAGCGGGCGGATCTCCTAAGTGACAGGGAGTGACAGATTGCAGTGTTCAGCATAGCATAGCTGAACATGCGATCTGTCCTTGTGTCACACAGTCACCTCCCCCCGCCACACGTTAGTAAGCACCAGGCATACATTAACCCCTCCCTCTCCAATAAAATTAACCCCTTCCCTGCCAGTGTCATTTTTACAGTAACAGTGCATATATATTGCACTGATTACTGCAGTAATGTCACTGGTACCCCCAAAAGTGTCAAAAATGTCAGTCAAGGGTCCGATCTGTCCAGCCGCAATGTCGCAGTCCTGCAAAAAAAATCGCAGATCGCCGCCATTACGCGTTAAAAAAAAAAAACACCAAAAATGACAGAAATCTTTCCCTTTGTTAGTAAACGCAATAACTTTTGCGCAAACCAATCAAAATACGCTTATTGTGATTTTTTTTTTTACCAAACATGGGTAGCAGAAAATAAATTGGCCAAAAATGTAAAAAAAATAGATTTTTACATTTTTTTGGGGGGGAATTTCATATAAAAAAATGTAAAAAATATTGTTATTTTTTCAAAATAAACGCTCTTTTTTTGTTTATAGCACAAAAAGTAAAAATCGCACAGATGATCAAATACCACCAAAAGAAAGCTCTGTTTGTGGGAAAAAAAGGACGTAAATTTTGTTTGGGTATGGCGTTGCATGACCGCGCAATTGTCAGTTAAAGTCGCACAGCGCCGAATCGCAAAAAGTGGCCCAGACGTAAGACAGCAAAATCCTCCGGTGGTAAAGTGGTTAAAGAGGTTTGTAAACCCCTTTTGTTTACATTTACCTATAGGTAAGCCTACATTAAGGCTTACCTATAGGTGCTATAAATATCTCCTAAACATGCACCGTTTAGGAGATATTTACAGTGCATGCAGCTGATGACATCATCGGCGCACGCGCTCTGAAGGAACGGCCACCCATGCGCAGGAGTGATGTAATCGTGCCCCCGACCAATCAGATGGCCAGAGGACGAGATTCAGGAAGCAGGACGGCCGGACATGTCGCCTGTCCTGTCGGCACTGAGGGGGCTTCGTTTTTAGGTAAGTACTTCATAATGAGCTAGTATGCGATGCATACTAGCTCATTATGCCTTTGTCTTTACAGGTTTTTTTTTCACATTTTTTAAACGGGTTTACTTCCTCTTTAAGTATAAAAATCCAGTTTTTCTATACTTTGGTCATGTTTACTCTCCCTGCATTATGCACATCTTTTAGATATATTGTATGAACCTCGGGCTGAACATCAGAGTTTCACAATGTTCCAGTGCACTGTGTGATGGCACAGCTGCTTGTAGTTCAACTTGTTTTAAAGGGTGACAACACTGCAGATGATGTGAGGGTCACCCAAAGACAGGCAGTATCCTTGCCTTGTATATCCCTCACTGGTATAATTTAATTGAAAGCAAGGCATATAAACAAAACATATTAACATCTTTGACATTACAGGAACATCCTTACAATTTAGTGAGGCAATGCTAGTTAATTTCTTTAAAAAGAAAAATGGCACCAAATAACTGAGATCTTTGATCTCTTTCATGTGGTTCAGGTAGATCTCCACCGTTCAAAGGTTGCCTACCCCTGCTTTAAGGCATGTTGCCATCACATCACCATAGGGTCCAAGGAAGATACTGCCTTTCAATGTTTACAAAACTCTTGCCTAAACCTCGCCAATAACCTTCCACCTCTGTGTCTGAGACCTCCACCACTGTAGTGGAAGAAATTTGGCAAGATTCCAGCAAGAGTTTGGAGGACTTAGTTGGGAAATCATAATTGTTTTATATATTTTCTTTAATATTTCATAACAACCAGTTTGATTAATGTTGGTATACAGTATTTAAGTTATTTAGATTTATATATTTGTTTTTTTATTCATGCCTGATAAGATTTTTATATGTATTAATAGCTAAGTTCACCAAAATACACTATGCTGTCTAGGGTTCACAGTGTGAATGTTGTGAAGCTTTCAAATAGTGTCCTTAGCAGGGGTCAAGTCCTGGGAAAAAAAGTGTGGGAACTCACCCAAGATCCCCCACCCCTCCCCACCTCAAAAATATATATATAAAATACATACTCCTTTTTTAACAAATAAAGTGCAACATTGACTTCAGTACAATCAGTCTGCCGATAGATGAATTGAAATTTGTCTAGTTCCTGCTGAACTGGCCTAATTTCAATCCATCTGTGGCCGGTCTTATAAATAAATTAAATAATGGAGAGGAGGGAGAGAGAAAGAAATGCTGGAGGGATAAACAAAGAGAGAAATAAAGAGGGATGGAGAGAGAGAGAGAAAGGGGGGTTGAGGGAGAGAGAGAAATAAATAAATTAAGAGGGATGGAGAGAAAGAGAGAGAGGGAGAGAGAAAGGGATGGAGAGAGAGATGGAGATGGAGAGAGAGAGATGGAGATGGAGAGAGAGAGATTCGAGATGGAGAGAGAGAGAGAGAGAGAGAGAGAGGGAGGGATGGAGGGAGAAAGAAAGAAAGAAAGAAAAAAAGAAAGATGGGGGAAAGAGAAATAGGGATGGAGGGACAGAGAAAGAAAGAGAAAGAAAGAGAAATAAAGGGGGAAGGAGGGAGAAAAAGAAAGAAAGAAAGATGGTGTCATGGTCTTACCTCCTTGCTGTTCTCCTTCGTTTGACATGTGCTGGCGGCCATCTTGGTTTCTGGGTTTCTTGTAGCCTCCCACCCTGCGGCTCCTCCTTCCCACTGGGAGGAGCTGGATGCCTAGCTCATATATATAGGAGGTCTGTGGCTCAGTTCCCTGCTTGGTCCTCCTGTGTTCACATGCTACTAAGACTGCTGCGACTTCTGGTTCCTGTTCCTGGCTTCGTCTGACTACCCTGTTGGTTCCTGATCCTGGCTTCGTCTGACTACCCTGTTGGTTCCTGATCCTGGCTTCGTCTGACTACCCTGTTGGTTCCTGATCCTGGCTTCGTCTGACTACCCTGCTGGTTCCAGACCCCTGGCTTCGCAAAGACTCTGCATCGGTTTCGCCATCCGTTTGGACTTTCGCTTTATAGCTTGTTTTTCAATAAAGCTGTCTTATTTTCACTTATCTGTTGTTGTACGTCTGGTTCATGGTTGCGTAACATTAGGACCAAGCCATGAATTCTGACGGTACAGGGCCATCCTCGCTACCCACGCTGGTTGCCAGACTTGATCAGCAGGATCACCTGTTGGGTCGGGTCGCCGTGGCGTTGCAAACCCTGCTTGAACGCACGGTACCACAGGCCATGAATTCTGACGGTACAGGGCCATCCTCACTACCCACGTTGGTTGCCAGACTTGATCAGCAGGATCACCTGTTGGGTCAGTTCGCGGTGGCGTTGCAATCCCTGCTTGAACGCACGGCTCATTTCGCTCCCGTTGCCGATGGTTCGGTTGTCGCTCCTGGGTCCGCTCCGGTTGTTGCGCCAGAGTCTACCCCGACACCTGTTGTTGCGCCTGCGGTGTTTCGGGGTATGTCCGGTTCTGCCCCCCTTCCACAGCGCTTTGGGGGAGAGCCAACTCAGTGCCGAGGTTTCCTTAACCAGGTGGGCATTTATTTCGAGTTGCTGCCACATGCCTTTCCTACTGAGAGATCAAAGGTGGGCTTCCTGATCTCGCTGCTCTCGGACAAGGCCTTGGCCTGGGCCAGCCCTTTATGGGAGAACAACAATCCGGTGGTTGCCGAGTTTTCCGGTTTTGTTGCTTCTCTTCGGAAGGTATTCGATGTGCCGGCTCGTGCTGCCTCTGCTGCGAAGCTCCTTATGTCCATCAGACAGGGTTCACGATCCGTAGCTGAATACGCCATTGAGTTTCGTACCCTGGCAGCAGAGGTGGGCTGGAATAATGAGGCTCTGGTCGCTGCTTTCTCTCATGGTCTCTCGGATGCCTTGAAGGATGAGGTTGCAGCTAAGGACCTACCAGTGGAGCTCGAGTCCCTTATTTCTTTCCTGATTTTGATTGACACCAGACTCAGGGAGAGACCTTCCTTTAAGGAGAGTCTGCGGAGGCCTCCTAACAGATTGGCGCCTACGTTTGCTGTCCCACCCGTGCCTCCCTCTCCTCCCACGCCTCCTGGGGATGACTTGTCTGGGGGTGAACCCATGCAGCTGGGGTTTGCTCGCCTGTCCGAGGGGGAGAGGGTACTCCGGAGACGCGAGGGCCGATGCATGTACTGTGGTCTCGGTGGGCATTTTCGGTTGGCATGTCCGAACCGTCCGGGAAAACGCTCGCACCTGAGATCCTGTCAGGGGCAGATCTTGGGTGGAGTCTCCTCGTCCCCGGTTTCCCGTGTTGACAAACCACTGATCACTGTTGTCCTCTCCTGGGTCGGGGGCTCGGTGACGACCCAGGCGTTGGTGGACTCTGGTGCTGGTGGTTTGTTCATTGATAGTGTGTTCGCTGCCACCAATTCCATTCCTCTGCAGGCTCGGGGTTCACCTCTGGCTCTTGAGGCGATAGACGGCAGACCCCTTCTGCCGCCACACGTGACTCATGAGACCCTTCCAGTGGGGTTAGCCATTGGTGCCGTTCACAGAGAGTCGGTCTGCTTCCAGGTTATTTCGTCTCCACACTACTCGGTGGTCTTGGGGTACCCCTGGCTCCAGAAGCATAATCCGATTTTCGATTGGAGATCGGCCGAGATCCTCTCGTGGTCACCGCAGTGTGGGGCTAGTTGCATCCATGGGCCTGTCAAGTTGCTGTGTACTTCCTCGGACTCTCTGTTGCCCCCTGAATACGAGGAGTACCGGGATGTATTCGATAAGGTGCGCGCGGTTGCCCTACCTCCGCACCGCCCATACGATTGTGCCATCGAGTTACAATCTGGTGCCGTTCCTCCTCGTGGCAAAGTCTATCCACTGTCGGTAGCAGAGAATGAGGCCATGGAGGAGTACGTGAGGGAGGCGCTTTCACGCGGTCACATTCGCAAATCCTCGTCCCCGGCAGGGGCTGGATTTTTCTTTGTGAAAAAGAAGGGCGGTGAGTTGAGGCCTTGCATCGATTACAGGGGTCTCAATCGCATCACGATCAAGAACGCTTACCCGATACCCTTGATTTCCGAGCTGTTCGACCGTCTTAAAGGGGCTACGGTCTTTACCAAACTCGACCTGAGGGCGGCATATAACCTCGTAAGGATCAAGGCGGGCGATGAGTGGAAGACCGCGTTTAACACCAGGACCGGTCATTATGAATCCTTGGTTATGCCCTTTGGGCTGTGCAATGCGCCCGCAGTCTTTCAGGAATTCATCAATGATGTTTTCCGTGACCTGTTGCAGCAGTGTGTGGTGGTCTATTTGGATGACATCCTGGTATATTCTGAGTCCATGGAGACCCACATTCTGGATGTCAGACGAGTGTTGCAACGGTTACGAGAGAACAAGCT
Organism: Pelophylax lessonae; assembly: GCF_965119305.1. Classification (NCBI taxonomy): domain Eukaryota; kingdom Metazoa; phylum Chordata; class Amphibia; order Anura; family Ranidae; genus Pelophylax; species Pelophylax lessonae. The sequence continues at coordinate 687,870,682 of NC_138769.1, read as the reverse complement.
GTTCGGTAAGCTTGAGAAATGCGAATTTCACCGATCCCAGGTAACCTTCTTAGGTTACATCATTTCCGCTGAAGGGTTCTCCATGGATCCTGAGAAGGTTTCGGCTGTCTTACAGTGGCCCCAGCCCAGTGGTCTTCGTTCCCTGCAGCGCTTTTTGGGCTTCGCCAATTATTATCGGAAGTTCATCAGGGACTTTTCCATGCTAGCCAAACCTCTCACGGATCTGACCAGGAAGGGCAGTAATTCCCAGGTCTGGCCGCCCGAGGCCATCCGAGCTTTTGAGGCTCTAAAGTCCGCCTTTGTGTCGGCTCCGATTCTGTCGCATCCCAACCCTGGGTTGCCCTTTGTCCTCGAGGTGGACGCGTCCGAGACGGGAGTAGGCGCCCTTCTGTCTCAGCGTAGAACACCAGAGGGTCCTCTGCTTCCTTGTGGGTTTTACTCCCGGAAACTGTCTTCTGCTGAGTGCAACTACCAGATTGGTGACAGGGAGTTATTGGCCATCGTGCAGGCTCTTAAAGAATGGAGGCACTTGCTCGAGGGTTCGGTGGTTCCGGTCCTCATCCTGACGGACCACAAGAATCTGACCTACCTTTCTGAGGCCAAGAGATTGACACCACGTCAGGCCAGATGGGCTCTGTTCTTGTCACGTTTTAATTACGTGGTCTCCTACCTACCCGGTTCCAAGAACATCAGGGCAGATGCCTTATCACGGCAGTACTCCGACCTGTCCAGGGAGGAGTCGATTCCGACTTCGGTCATACCTCCGAATCAGATCCTGGCCGCCATTCGCACCAGCCTGACCTCTCCCCTGGGTGAGCAGATTTTGGCGGCTCAAGCCGGTGCTCCCTCTGGGAGACCCAACGGCAGATGTTTTGTGCCTGAGGTGTTGCGCACTCGGTTGTTGCGAACCTACCATAACTCCAAGACCGCGGGGCATCCTGGAAAGAATCAGCTGTCCTGGGCTGTTTCACGTCTGTTCTGGTGGCCTTCCCTACGTTCCGACATCGCCGCGTATGTAGCGGCATGCTCCGTTTGTGCCCAGAGTAAGTCCCCTCGGCACCTTCCGGTGGGTCTTCTGCAACCCTTAGCCACCGGGGAGCGCCCATGGTCACACCTGGGGATGGATTTCATTGTGGACCTCCCTGCATCCCGAGGCCATACGGTCATTCTCATGATTGTGGATCGGTTTTCCAAAATGTGCCACTGTGTTCCTCTCAAGAAGTTACCCTCTGCACAGGAGTTGGCCACGATTTTTGCCAGGGAGGTCTTCCGGTTGCACGGTTTGCCCAAGGAGATTGTGTCGGATCGGGGGAGTCAGTTTGTGTCCAGGTTCTGGCGCGCCTTTTGCTCCCAGTTGGGGATTCATCTCTCCTTCTCCTCGGCCTACCACCCTCAGTCCAATGGGGCCGCAGAACGATCCAATCAGGCCTTGGAGCAATTCCTTCGTTGCTATGTCTCCGATCACCAAGACAATTGGGTTGACCTCCCGCCTTGGGCTGAGTTTGCCAGGAACACGGCGGTGAACTCTTCCTCTGGGACGTCTCCCTTCTTGGCCAACTATGGGTTCCAACCTGCCGTGTTACCGGAGGTATTCTCTCCCCAGGATATTCCGGCTGTGGAGGATCACCTTTCCGTTCTACGTGCTTCTTGGGTACAGATCCAGAAGTCCCTTGAGGTCTCTGCGCAGCGCCAGAGACTCCAGGCTGATCGCAGACGAGCGCCTGCTCCTTCCTACCAGGCCGGAGACCGTGTATGGTTGTCCACCCGCAACCTCAACCTTCGAGTGCCCACTCCCAAGCTGGCGCCTCGCTTTGTTGGTCCCTTCCGAGTCCTTCGCAGGGTAAATCCGGTAGCCTATGCCCTTGCGCTTCCTCCTGGCATGCGGATCTCCAACGTGTTTCATGTCTCCCTGTTGAAGCCACTGGTGTGTAATCGTTTCACTTCCTCGGTTCCTCGGCCTCGTCCGGTCCAAGTGGGCAATCGTGAGGAGTATGAGGTGAGCAATATCCTGGACTCTCGCCTGGTCCGCGGTCGGGTGCAGTTTTTGATTCATTGGCGTGGTTATGGTCCTGAGGAGCGTTCCTGGGTTCCCTCCGCAGATGTCCATGCTCCTGCCTTGCTCCGAGCCTTCCATGCACGCTTCCCTCAAAAACCGTTCTTTACTCCGCGGAGGAGGGGCCCTTGAGGGGGAGGTACTGTCATGGTCTTACCTCCTTGCTGTTCTCCTTCGTTTGACATGTGCTGGCGGCCATCTTGGTTTCTGGGTTTCTTGTAGCCTCCCACCCTGCGGCTCCTCCTTCCCACTGGGAGGAGCTGGATGCCTAGCTCATATATATAGGAGGTCTGTGGCTCAGTTCCCTGCTTGGTCCTCCTGTGTTCACATGCTACTAAGACTGCTGCTACTTCTGGTTCCTGTTCCTGGCTTCGTCTGACTACCCTGTTGGTTCCTGATCCTGGCTTCGTCTGACTACCCTGTTGGTTCCTGATCCTGGCTTCGTCTGACTACCCTGTTGGTTCCTGATCCTGGCTTCGTCTGACTACCCTGCTGGTTCCAGACCCCTGGCTTCGCAAAGACTCTGCATCGGTTTCGCCATCCGTTTGGACTTTCGCTTTATAGCTTGTTTTTCAATAAAGCTGTCTTATTTTCACTTATCTGTTGTTGTACGTCTGGTTCATGGTTCCGTAACAGATGGAGGAAGAAAGAAAGAAGGATGGAGGAAGAGAGTAAGAAAGAAAGAAAGAGGGATGGAGGGAGAAAGAAAGAGGGATGGAGGAAGAGAGTAAGAAAGAAAGAAAGAGGAATGGAGGGAGAGAGAAAAAGGGATGGAGGGAGAGAGAGAGAGAGAAAGAGAGAGAAATATGGATGGAGGGAGAGGAAAAGAAAGAGAAAGGTGGATAGAGGGAGAGAGAAAGAGAGAGGGAGGGAGGGAGGGAGAGAGAAAGAAAAAGAAAGAGGGATGGAGGGATAGAGAAAGAAAGAGGGATGTAGGGAGAAAGAAAGAGGCAGGGAGGAAGGAAGGCATTTTTAGCAGATTTTAATTACTGTTGGGGCATAACACACTTTCTTCTTCCTCACCTCAATCAGTTTGCAGAGCAGCTCCATGCCACAACACCACAGGAAGCCCACAAAAATAATGGGCAGTGAGCTGTGCACCCATTGGCTGTGAGGCAATAGAAGGTGGTGCAGCCCACCTCCTGCTACCTCCTCAGCCAATAGGTAGCTGACTCCCAGCCCAGCCAGCTTACTATATGGGCGGGCTGGGATGAAACCTTTGCGGGCTCAGGGTTTAGGAGCAACTAGAATGCAAAGCCTGCCTGCCTGTGGCGCGGACCTTATGGTAGCCGGCTTATGCAGGAATTGGCTGTCCCCCAGCCCAGTCCACCCCTGCCAGTCCTGCAGGACGCGGCTGCTAACAAGAATGGCATTCCTGCTGTGGAAAAAGTACAGGAACGTGGTTCCTATGCATTCCTGCATTATTCGAGCCCCGGTCCTTGGTTTTAATAACTTACCAGCAGGCCATGACTGACAATTCCAAAGCTTGCCACAAGAACTCAGATTGAATTAATCAACCATGTCCTGGCCATAACGGGACGCGCCAAACATTTTATGCATCAGAGGAGCGTATGTGCTTCCATGTTCCACACCCACACATTCACAGTGCACTCACCCTCAAATACCTTCACTTCACAGATGAGACACTCTAATTCTTAATACTTTAGACCTCAGATCAGCCCCAAATCCTGCACCTTCACACCTCAGATTAGCCCCAATTCCTGCACCTTCACACCTCATATCAGCCCTAATTCCTGCACTGTCACACCACATATCCCCCCAATTCCTGCACCATCACACCACAGATCAGCCCCAATTCCTGCACCTTTGCACCTCATATCAGCCCTAATTCCTGCACCTCCACATCTCAGATCACCCCCAATTTTTGGACCTTTACAACTCAGATCAATCCCATTTCCTGCACTTTCACACTGGAGATCAGCCATAATTCCTGCATCTTCACACCTCAGTTCAGCCTCAATTCCTGCTCCTTCACACCTCAGTTCAGCCCCAATCCCTGCACCTTCAGATCTCAGATCAGCCCCAATTCCTGCAACACCAGAACTCAGATCAGCCCCATTTTTTTTGCACCTTCACACCAAAGATTAGCCCCAATTCCTACACCTTCACTCCTGAGATCAGCCTCAATTCCTGCACTTTCAGATCTCAGATCAGCCCTATTTCCTGCACTTTTTTAAGATCTTAGGTCAGCCTCATATCTTCAGAAATGCAGGGGTGTTTTATATCTGCTGCAGGTTCAAACAAGAGGAAGAAGAGTGTGCAGGCAGGTTTTTTCTACACATTGATTTCTGGCAGGAGTAGACCAACGGAAATGGGCACCAGACAGATAGGCAGAGAAAGGGCGAGCATGCGTCTGGTCTAAGGACTGGAAAGTTGTAAATTATGGGATTTCTGATTCTTATACTTGCTTATTTGTCATCCCTCTCTCCACATTTATATTGGATTAAAGTTCATAGAATATTATGGAAGTTAGTACTGTTAGTACTGATAGTCTGTCGCTCCTAGATTTGTAAATACATTTTTTTTTCTAAACCTACTCATTAGCCCATTCTCTGCAGGCTTTCTGCTTCCTGATTATATAAAACTTTTTTTAAGTTACAAATAGTGAACATTTAAAGTGTGAGCATATTAATTTAAAACATTACACAGCTGGTAATCATAGCAGATTGTAATCTGTTTTCTTCATGCACAAACATGTCTCAGATTGGTCTGCCAAAGGAATTTGTATATAAATTACACATTAATAGAACATTTGTTTCAATTTTCCAGATAATTCAAGCTTTTCAGAGGCCTCTTCTAGCATTCTGTCTGCTTCTCACTGTGATGATTCCTTGCATTTCATTCAGCATAATTCATTTTCAGGTGCTCTGCAGCGGCAGAGGTTTACTATGAATGCACTTTTTTGCCTGATGGGAACAAAAAATCGTTAAGAGGCAGAATTGAATATTTACATTTTACGGAATAGCAATGCAAGCCTTGTGGGCTATATTTAACACAAAGCAATTACTCTTCTCCATTTTTAGCATTTCCTCATTCTTTTTTTTTTTATTTAATTTTTATTGAGTTTCAAAATACTGTAGTTTAACAATACAAAAATAGCTTTCACAAAAAGGTGCTATCACAAAAATAAATTTCTCTCCTTCCCAGCAGACCCCCCCCCCCCTTCCATAACTCTTCTTTTCCACTATTGTGCATCCTCCCCTCTTTCTCTGTACTTGTCTACTAGGCTTGTCACTCCTTCTCCCCTATTCCTTCTGAATTCCTGCGTATTTGCTAGTTTTTTTTAAATTCCTCACATTTTCTCAATTTATTTGAGAAACTCTCTATCTGATCCTCCTCTCTACTACCTAGATATTCCAAATTATAAGTGTATTCGATTCTTTTAAACCAATCTCTTAGTGTAGGGCTATCCAGCTCTAACCATTTTTTTGGATTGCCCCCTTAGCTGCATTTATCAAGTTTGGTACTATTGTACTTTTATATTGTTTTTTTGTTTTGTCTGAATTGTGAAATCAGCATACCCAAAGGTCATCAATAATGTTTACCTCTGTAATTTCCCCAATCAGTTGATGCACCTTCTGCCAATATTCCTGAATGTTTGGGCAGTCCCACCAAATGTGGGCCATTGTACCTTTCATGTTACATCCCCTCCAACATAGTGAAGATTTCTCTAGTTGGCATTTCTGTGCTTTTACCTGTGTTATGTACCATCTCGAGAGACATTTATAGTTAATTTCAATGGTGTTTACATCAACCGCTACATTATGAGCAGCACTCAGTATTCTATCCACTTCTTGTTCTTTTAATCATAATCATATCTCTTTTTCCCATGTCTCTATGAATGGAAGCCTTCCCAGACCCGTTAATTCAGTTAACATATTATAAAGCTGGGATATACCGTGTTTTACCTTTAATTGTGGATTACATAGTTTTTCCACTAGGTTTAAATATTTCTCAGCTCTAATGGGTCATGGCAAGGACTCCACAAAATGTTTTAACTGGAAATATCCCCATTCATTCAGAGACAAGTCTCTCCCTTAGTTTTAAGTGCATTGTATGGCCTTATCTTATATTACCAAATTGTTTCTCGTTCCCAGGTGCAAAATAGTTTGTGCCTTCTAGTGATATTAGTGGTGAATTATATACCCATATAGCTTGTCTATATAACGTGTCCCATGTCTTCAAAACTACTCTGGTTATTTCATGTGTATATTCCTGTAATTCCCTATAATTAGGTGAAATGCAAACATTTTTATCTAATTGTGTTCCACTTAACCGCTTGCCGACTGCGCACAGTATATTTACTGCGGCAGTCGGCCCCGGCCAGGCAGAGTGACGTAGGTCTACGTCGCTCGCCTGTCACTCCTTCCAGAGCCAATAGCGGGCGGGCGCGCGCCCGCCGAGGCGCGCGCCCGCCTCGGCTCGTTCACGGAGGAGTGCGGGAGTGTGACTGGCGGACCCGATGTCCGCCGGTCACACTACGATCGCCGCTACAGCGGGAGAAAGACAGAGCGGCTTGTGTAAACAAGCCACCTGTCAGTTCTCCCTGTGTAAAAGTGAAGATCAGACAGTTCTACTATGTAGAACGGTTGATCTTTGTTTTTACACTAGTAGACCTGTCCCTACACAGTTAGAATCACGCCCCTAGGACACACTTAACCCCTCCCTGTCCAATACTGTTAACCCCTTCCCTGCCAGTGTCATTTTTGCAGTAACAGTGCATATGTATAGCACTGATTACTGCAGTAATGTCACTGGTACCCCCAAAAGTGTCAAAAATGTCAGTCAAGGGTCCGATCTGTCCGCCGCAATGTCGCAGTACCGCAAAAAAAATCGCAGATCGCCGCCATTACTCGTTAAAAAAAAAAACACCAAAAATGACAAAAATCTTTCCCTTTGTTAGTAAACGCGATAACTTTTGCGCAAACCAATCAAAATACGCTTTTTGCGATTTTTTTTACCAAACATAGGTAGCGTAAAACAAATTGGCCGAAAATTTTAAAAAATTTTGATTTTTACATTTTTTTTTGGGGGAATTTCATATAAAAAAAAGTGAAAAATATTGTTGTTTTTGCAAAAATTACGCTCTTTTTTTGTTTATAGCGCGTGATCAAAAAATCGCACAGGTGATCAAATACCACCAAAAGAAAGCTCTGTTTGTGGGAAAAAAAGGACGTGAAATTCGTTTAGGTACAGCGTCGCACGACCACGCGATTGTCCGTTAAAGTCACGCAGTAAAAAATCGCAAAATAACCCCTGGTCTTTTAGCAGGAAAATCCTCCGGTGGTAAAGTGGTTAATGTGGTTTCAATCTTATTCCACCTTTTATCTGAATTTGTTTTTGCCCATTCTATCATTTGTAAAATTATGACTGCAGTGTAATATCTTTTAATAACCCCCCTTGTGATTTTTATCTACTAAGTATTGTATGCTGAAGCCGAGGTTTCTTTCCCTGCCAATTCAACTTTAATATAATCGTTTTAACTATTTTAATGTATGTCTGTGGTAGCGCTATTGGTATCATTTGAAATGTATATAAGATTTGGGAGAGAATTACCATCTTGACCACATTATTTGACCCAACCATGAAAGTGGCCTTGATGCGAATCTTTTAAGATCTGCTTTTATCTCATTGAGTAGGGGGGATGTAGTTGGCGTGGTATAGTCTCTTTGTCAGACTAATTTTATTCCTAGGTATTTTAATTCTTTGTCCATATGAACCAAAATTCCTGCTGCAAGGCAAGCGCTTCTCTCTTACTAAGCCAGATGTTCAGAATTTCTGATTTTATTGGGTTTATCTTAAAGTTTGAGAGTTCCCCATATTCTTTTAGTTCTTTTATTATGTTTGGGGGTGTTGTTCTAGGGTTTGTAATGTAAAATAGGACATCAGCAGCATATGCTGCTACCTTATGTTCCCCATCGCCCACTTCTGCTCCCCTTATGTCACTATTGTTCTGTATGGTAGCTAGTAAAGGTACCAGTGAAAGGACAAACAACTGGGGCGACAGTGGGCATTCCTGTCTCGTCTCGTTATTCATTCCAAAGGGAGGTGAAAGATTTCTGTTTCACTTTTACCAATGCTGTCGGATTCCTATATAGTGCTTTCATCCATTGGATCATTCTAGGGCCAAATCCCATATCTGCTATTGTTTCTAGCATAAAGCCCCAGTCTACCCCATCAAATGTTTTTTCTGCATCTATTGACAGTAACAGATCTGGGGCCCTAATGACTCTGGATTTATGTAATAGGAGTAATGTTCTTATCCCATTATCCTTCCCCTCTCTACCCGGAATGAATCCAGTCTGATTGGCATGTATCCATTCAGGCATTAAGTCTTTTAGTCTGGAAGCCAGTACTTTTGCATATAGTTTTGTATCAGAATTTAATAAAGCTATTGGCCTATAACTAGAGCAAAGATTGGATCTTTTCCTTCCTTTAGTATTACCGTCCCGAACGCCTGTAGTGGATCTACTCTCATTTCCTTTCCTTCTCCTATCCCATTCATATATTTACATAATTTTGGGTCTAATATTTCCTTGAACATCCAATAACGGATCGTAAAGCCATTGGGGCGGGGGCCTTTCCCTGTTGGTGAGTTTTTCAGTGCCCTCTGAAAAAAGTTTCCCTCTGTGATATTGGTGCCTCTAGAGCTTGCACTTTTTCTGTTGGAATTCTGGGTAATTTTGCTTTTTTTATATATTTTTTAGAGTTGAGTAGAAAAAAAAAAAAGTAAAAAAAAAAAATAAACTCACTACTCTCCTTATCTAGGCTGGATTTGTATAGGGGCTTTGTGGAATTGTATCAGTTTAGTCAGTTCTGCCAGCTGATAAGAGTCAGCTTTCCTTCCTGAAAAGTTGTTTTGTGTCTATGGAGACTCTTCGAGGGCTCTGTTCTATATGACACGCCTGTCGGAATCCCCACTCCGTTACCAGACCAGGTCAGACCAAATCAATACTGCCACACAGAGCCCACTTGCTGCCTCTGGGCTGGGATTTGTTAAGGGGGACTACAATAACTTCCCAGGACAGTTAACAAGCGATGGGGGGGACTACTTTTCTCCTTGAGAGGTTGCTTTAAATCAGGAGGGGTTCCGGGGGGGCCTCCAGGAGGGCTTTATTGGTGCGGCTTTTAGGGTTCCCCTTTTTCAGCTGAAGCTGCTGGTACTGCTCCTGTATATACCGGCATCTCTAAGTATTGAGTCCTGGCTCGGTCTCTCCACTCTCCTTCCAACTCCTCAGCTCTCTCAGGTACCTCCCAGCATATTCAGTGACCTCTGGTTCTTTTCGGCTGCTCGCGGCTTCCTCCTCTGCTGGCTGCGTCACCAGCCGAAGTTTCCCGCCTCAGCTCAGTGAGCGCCGACCCACCCACACTCCAGGGACCCTTCAGAGATTCCAGGTCTCTGCCTGCTTGACTCTGCCGCTCCTGCCGGCACAGTAAGGCTAGTAAGGGACTCCATGCCCTCCCAAACAGAGGGGAGGAGAAGAGACAGTGCTGGACTTGATAGAGGGTGTGGGTGGAAGGGGGATCGCTGGTCTTGCGCTTTATTTAAATGGATGGCTGCCTGGAGCTCCTAGCACTAGCTCCCTACGGCCGCTATTCATAGGCTCCTGCCCCTCAGCATTTCCTTATTCTTCTGGACATCCGTGGATCCAGTTCATGCTTGGGTAACTCAACATCAGTAACCTTAAAGCACAAGTGTTCTACCCTCAGTGCTCCACCTACCTGGGAGACTCCTGCTGTATTTTTTAAAATAATGACCCCTTTTCCAGATGTCTTTAGACTGGTCATATGATGCCTCTTCCTTTTTATGGGTCTTCTCCAGAGGTGGCCAAAAAAAATATATATATATATATATATATATATATATATATATATATATATATATACAGTATCTCACAAAAGTGAGTACCCCCCTCACATTTTTGTCAATATTTGTTCTTATCTCTTTTCATGTGACAACACTGAAGAAATTACATTTTGCTGCAATATAAAATAGTGAGTGTAGAGCTTGTATAACAGTGTAAAATTAAGGCCTCTTGCACACAATACTCCTGTTTGAGCATCTCCTTTTGGCCTCTTGCACACAATACTCCTGTTTGAGCATCTACTTTTTTCCAGACCTTTTTTCTTGTATGTATTTGCGAGTATTTGAGAGTATTCGCGTGTATTCGCGTGTATTCGCGAGTATTGAGGCTTAAATTACTGACCAAAAATGCAGATTTTTCTATTTTGTTCTTACTGAAGAATACACAGCGCTTGTTTAAGCGCCTGTGTGCATAGGTACATTACAATTAATGGGCTGTATTTTAGCTCAAAAAGCTGTACTGAGCATTTTTAAGCCGCAAGATGCCCAAACAGGAGTATCGTGTGCAAGAGGCCTAAGTAAAAATGTCCAAACTGGGCCTAAAGTGTCAATATTTTGTGTCGCCACCATTATTTTCGTGCACTGCCTTAACCCTCTTGGGCATGGAGTTCACCAGAGCTTCACAGGTTGCCACTAGAATCCTCTTCCACTCCTCCATGACAAGCTGGTGGATGTTAGAGACCTTACGCTCCTTCACCTTCCATTTGAGGATGCCCCACAGATACTCAATAGGGTTTAGGTCTGGACACATGCTTGGGAAGTCCATCACCTTTACCCTCAGCTTCTTTAGCAAGGCAGTGGTCATCTTGGAGCTGTGTTTGGGGTCGTTATCATATTGTAATACTGCCCTGCAGCCCAGTCTCCGAAGGGAGGGGATCATGCTATGCTTCAGTATGTCACAGTACATGTTGGCATTCGTGGTTCCCTCAATGAACTGTAGCTCCCCAGTGCCGGCAGCACTCATGCAGCCCCAGACCATGACACTCCCACCCCCATGCTTGACTGTAGGCAAGACACACTTGTCTTTGTACTCCTCACCTGGTTGCCTCCACACAGGCTTGACACCATCTGAACCAAATAAGTTTATCTTAGTCTCATCAGACCACAGGACATGGTTCCAATAATCCATGTCCTTAGTCTGCTTGTCTTTAGCAAACTGTTTGCGGGCTTTCTTGTGCATCATCTATAGAAGAGGCTTCCTTCTGGGATGACAGCCATGCAGACCAAATTGATGCAATGTGCTTCGTATGGTCTGAGCACTGGTAGGCTGACCCCCCCACCCCATGCTGGAAGCACTCATATGTCTATTTCCCAACAACAACCTCTGGATATGACGCTCAGCAAGTGCACTCAGCTTCTTGGGTCGACCATGGCAAGGCCCGTTCTGAGTGGAACCCATCCTGTTAAACCACTGTATGGTCTTGGTCACCGTGCTGCAGCTCAGTTTCAGGGCCTTGGCAATCTTCTTATAGCCTAGGCCATCTTTATGTAGAGCAACATTTCTTTTTTTCAGATCCTCAGAGAGCTCTTTGCCATGAGGTGCCATGTTAAACTTCCAGTGACCAGTATGAGAGAGTGAGAGTGATAACACATCCACTCCCCATTCACACCTGAGACCTTGTAACACTAACGAGTCACATGACACCGGGGAGGGGAAATGGCTAATTGGGCCCAATATGGACATTTTCAATTAGGGGTGTACTCACTTTTGTTGCCAGTGGTTTAGACATTAATAGCTGTGTGTTGAGTTATTTTTTGGGGACAGCAAATTTACACTGATATACAAGCTGTACACTCACTACTTTACATTGTAGCAAAGTGTCATTTCTTCAGTGTTGTCACATGAACAAATATTTACAAAAATGTGAGTGGTGTACTCACTTTTGTGAGATACTGTGTATATATATATATATATATATATATATATATATATATATATATATATATATATATATTGTGATGGGAGTCACTTTGGGCATGGGGGTTGTGGACCCCAAATTCCTTTAGAGAGGTTGGGGGGCACCATGCCCAGCCTTATGGGGTTCTCTTATGTTTAAGTCACCCTGCATCTGTTATGGATGCAGGGTGACCAGGAGGGTGGTGAACACTGAAAATATGGTTTGGACTACTACAAATGGGACAGTCATATTCAGGAATAATGTCTCCCTTGTAATATGATGATTTTATTCCCTGTACAGTATGAGGTCTCTGACCAGGAAGTCCAACTCCTAATATGGTCATTCCAGGAAGTTCAATGAGGAGACGGGCTGGCTAACAATGTTGTTTTTTGTCTGAGGTGGCTTTCCATTCACCTATTGTCAGGTGTGCTAATGACCTCACCTGTTGTCTGCTAAGGGATGTATTGACACTCAGAGTAATGTGTATTAAGGGCTTGTTAGGGAACCATTGTTCTGTGTCTGACTATTGTGTACATTGATTGCCCCCTGGGGCTTCTGTCTCCTTGCACATGGCAGTCCTTCTGGTCAAGATATCTGACCAATCACTGCTGACTCATTTTCAATTCCTCATTTGCATGGCTTAAGAGGACCAGAAGGGGAACTGCAGGTACTTTACAATTGACCAATAGGAAAGCGGTTGTTGGGGGCAGGATGTTCCAAATTCTGTATAAAAGTGTGCTGTGTTCTTCCAATAAAATGTCTTCCTGTTTGAACTTACATACAGCCTGCTTGGTGTTTGTTCTAATGGATTCCGGACGGCACATAGCTGTAGTTCGGATCCCGGATCCTTGGTTGACCGAACCATCAGACGTTGCGATCTGCAAGCTGACTCACTAGAAACAGGAGTGTCGGGAGAGTGGAAGCGAGCGAGCAAGGGTCTCGTCACATTGGTTGGCAGCGGTGGGATTTGCTCTCCAGTTACCGGGACACTCCAAACCACCACAGTCAATGACCAGCTATGCAGCATGCAGGAGAGCCACGCTGAAGGACTTACTTGAGAGCCGTGGAGGGACAAAGAACAAGGCCACCCTGATCAGTGAGCTAACCCGAGATGGATCAGAGGGATGGTGATGCAGGACCCCGGTCAGTTGAAGACTTGTTTCAGCAACGAGTTCGAGAGCGTTTGGCATTATATGGTGCTAACCCATCAGAGACCGCCATACAGAATGCCATTAGTGACATCCAGCTGCAGGATGAGCGACAAGAGAAAGAACTAGAACGACAAGAGAGGGAACGAGAGCGGCAACATGAGCAGAGAATGGCAGAAATATGGCAATCTGAGAAAACGCCTAAAGATGCAGCGTCCCCATATGAGGAGGAGTTTCGCTGGAGGTTGCAGCAACACTTGGTCCAACAGGATGGGCCTGGATCAGAGGAAGCCATACTGGACTGGAGAGATTTCACTCGAAAGGAAATGTGGTATGAGGCTTTAGAGGATGTGCAGTGGAGGCGGAGAGAGAACCTTCCCAGCGAAGAACAGCGGTTCCAGGTATACGCTGCCCTGCGGTTACCTTTCCTAGGACAGCAACCCCGGGATGAGTGGGTGACAGAGCTGAGGAACCTGATTTGGAAGGAGTTGTGGCTGGGTGAAGCTTACCGGGCACTAAAGTGGTACGCCACCAGCTATGACCATTGGATGGCTGATGACAATATGCCGGAAGGTGAAGACTATAGTGGCCCGGGCTTGCTGTGGAGGGCCTTTGAGGAGAGGGACTTTGGATGTCCAGCAGAGTTTCGGCGCTGGGAAATCCAGGACACCAGGGAAGCCCTACTTGGTCTCCCCAAAGCGGATGACTTGGGGTCAGACCTGATTCATCTGGTCGGAATGGAGTGGGAACTGGAGAAGGACTACCAACGCCTGCTCTGCTCCATTCCACCCCAATCTACCCTGCAAGCAGAGCCGGAGTCCTGGGTGGCAGACTCAGACCCACAACCCTTTCAGTTGGAGAGACAATACAGACTGGTGGTACTGTGAAGACCCACCGATGGCAGGTGGAGATGGGACCGAGGTCTCTCTACCGGCCCTACAGGGAGGCTGGGCAGCCGGCCCAGGTCCCCAGCTACAGCAGGAGTTACAGGGAGCTGAAGGTGTCGTCCTTCCTTCCAAGCATCAGTGTACCTTCCAGGGAGAGGAGACAACTAATCGTTCTCCCCAACCACAGGTAGACAACAGCCCTGACCCCAATGGTACAGATGGGACCGCGGTCTCTAAACCAGACCTACAGAGATGCTGGACGGCCAGTCCAGATCCCCAACCTGCCCCGCAGGAATACCAGGAGGAGGAGGTAGGCGATCCCTCCTCTCTACAGCAGACCCCCAAACAGGTTCTGGGGGTAGAATTTGCCAACCCCAACCCAGCAGAAGAGCTGGCAATAGGGCAGAGTGCTACCAACCTCTGCCCAGCACCCGCAAAAGCTACAATCTCCACCTGTACACCCCAGGGATGCTGGGCAGTCGGCCCAGAGCCCTCCTCTGGTTCTCATGCAGCCCCAGACCATGACACTCCCACCCCCATGCTTGACTGTAGGCAAGACACACTTGTCTTTGTACTCCTCACCTGGTTGCCTCCACACACGATTGACACCATCTGAACCAAATAAGTTTATCTTAGTCTCATCAGACCACAGGACATGGTTCCAATAATCCATGTCCTTAGTCTGCTTGTCTTTAGCAAACTGTTTGTGGGCTTTCTTGTGCATCATCTATAGAAGAGGCTTCCTTCTGGGATGACAGCCATGCAGACCAAATTGATGCAATGTGCTTCGTATGGTCTGAGCACTGGTAGGCTGACCCCCCCACCCCATGCTGGCAGCACTCATATGTCTATTTCCCAACAACAACCTCTGGATATGACGCTCAACAAGTGCACTCAGCTTCTTGGGTCGACCATGGCAAGGCCCGTTCTGAGTGGAACCCGTCCTGTTAAACCACTGTATGGTCTTGGTCACCGTGCTGCAGCTCAGTTTCAGCACCTTGGCAATCTTCTTATAGCCTAGGCCATCTTTATGTAGAGCAACATTTCTTTTTTTCAGATCCTCAGAGAGCTCTTTGCCATGAGGTGCCATGTTGAACTTCCAGTGACCAGTATGAGAGAGTGAGAGTGATAACACATCCACTCCCCATTCACACCTGAGACCTTGTAACACTAACGAGTCACATGACACCGGGGAGGGAAAATGGCTAATTGGGCCCAATATGGACATTTTCAATTAGGGGTGTACTCACTTTTGTTGCCAGTGGTTTAGACATTAATAGCTGTGTGTTGAGTTATTTTTTGGGGACAGCAAATTTACACTGATATACAAGCTTTACACTCACTACTTTACATTGTAGCAAAGTGTCATTTCTTCAGTGTTGTCACATGAACAAATATTTACAAAAATGTGAGGGGTGTACTCACTTTTGTGAGATACTGTGTATATATATATATATATATATATATATATATTACAGGATGCCAGGAATGGGGCCTGAATAGGAGGTATGTGTTATGTATCCCATTTGTTTGGGTAGTGGTCCCTTTGAAGTGATATTAAAGTTTTGTTTAAAAACCAAAACAGAAAAAAAAAAACAAATATATATAGTTAACTGCTCTGTGCAGTGGTTTTGCACAGAGCAGCTCCAATCCTTCTTTTAATGAGTCCCCCACCGGTGCTCCTGGAACTCCCTCCTGCCTTGTGCCCCCAGAGCAAGCAACTTCCTCTGGGGGCACCCAAGCAGGTTCGCTCCTGATTCACAGCTGTGTGTCCATACACGCACTCAGAGGCTCGATCCCACCTCCTCCCTCTCCTGATTGGCTCACTGGCTCTGATTCACAGCAGCAGGAGCCAATGGCTCCCGCTGCTGCCACAGCCAATGATGAATGAGAGTCCCCGAATGGTTGAGGCTCTTGTGCACATCGCTGAATCAAGATTGGGCTCAGGTAAGTATTAGGGGGGCTGTGGTGGCTGCTCCACACAGAAGGTTTTTTACCTTCATGCATAGAATGTATGAAGGTAAAAAACCTTAAACATTTAGAACCCCTCTAAGGGGTGCAACAAGAAACAGTTGGGATACTCAGGGATTCTCACCCATGCAGGATGTGGGGTTCCTTTGTGATCCAATAAAGGGGACAAAAATAACTTTGATTTTTCCCAGGATTACTAAGTACTCATATGGCCCCCAGAATTCTAGAGGCTCTGAGAATTTCAGATGAGAACCAACAACCCTGGCTACTGGTACATTGGTCCTGAAATGGTTAACCCACCTGCAAGAGAGGAATGAAAAGGACAGGAAGCAGCCATCAGGTGTCCATGAGGTATTATGTAGAACAGCACACAGTTGTGAGAGGACTGTGGGTTGTTTATTGTATGAGACACTAATAAGCTCCTGTGACCTTTTTCTGGACCCCTGAGACTTAAAACCCTGTGGTGGGCTAGGTTTATGCTGGCAGTCAGCTGTATCTTTGTCTTATACTAGATGTTTATGGACTGTTTTTGTTTGGTATGCTGAAGAAAAGCTATTTTTGTTTGAGTATATATACACTATATTGTCAAAGGTATTCGGACCCCTGCCTTTACACGTGAACTTTAATGGCATTCCGATCTTAGTTCGTAGGGTTCAATTTAGAGTTGGCCCACCTTTTACAGCACAGGTGTCAAACACAAGGCCCGTGGGCCAGAATGCGGCCCCCAGGCTATTTCATGTTGCCCTCGTACCACTTCTGCAGCTGCGGCAGCCCCCTTGTCTCTGCCCCCCCTGGTCTCAGCATTCGGCAGACTCTGGAAGCTGACTCCAGCCCTCCTCTGGTTCTCCCCCAGACCCTGGACCTCTTCCCAGATCCACCCGCATCTTCTTCCTGGCAGCAGCACAAGGTAAGCAGGGTGCATTGTGATGCAAGAAAGGGTGGGTGACTCTTGACTTCTGATGGTGGGGGGGCTCTTGACATCTCATGTAAGGGTGTAAGGGGGGCGTGGGGTGCTCTGGACATCTAATCTTACAGATATAACCAGCCCTTTGAGGGCAACCATAATGCTGATGCGGCCCACAATGAAATTAAGTTTGACACCCCTGCTTTACAGTGATAACAGCTTCAAATCTTCTGGAAAGGCTGTCCACAAAGTTTAGGAGTGTGTCTATGGAAAGGCTGACCATTCTTCCAGAAGCACATTTGTGAGGTGAGGCACTGATATTGGATGAGAAGGCCTGGCTCGCAGTCTCCGCTCTAATTCGTCCCAAAGATGGTCTATCGGATTGAGATCAGGATTTGTGCAGGCAAGTTTCTCTACCCAAAACTCGCTCTTCCCTATATTTATGGACCTTGCTTTGTGCATTGGTCCTAAGCATTTGGTGGAGGGGGGAATATGGTGTGGGGTTGTTTTTCAGGGGTTGGGATTGGTCCCTTAGTTCCAGTGAAGGGAACTCTTAAGGTTTCAGCATACCAAGACATTTTGGATAATTTCATGCTCCCAACTGTGTGGGAACAATTTGGGGATGGCCCCTTCTTGTTCCAACATGACTGCACACCAGTGCAAAAACAAGGCCCTAAACCTTGTGGAAAGTCTTCCCAGAATTGAAGCTATTATAGCGACAAAGGGTGGGCCAACTCAATTTTGAACCCTACGGACTAAGACGCATCGTCATGGCAACACTCCTCCTTTGCGTTCCAGGCTGGCTGCATCGGCTTCCTGCACCTGGGTTTGCTACTTCCGCTTTTGAGTCTCTGAGTCGGGGTGACGTCACATAGGAGTGCCAGCGGGCACAGCCAGGGCTGGCCCAAGACATTGTGCTGCCTGGTTCCAAGAATAAAAAGCTGCCCCCATCCCCCCAAAAAAAATTCACACCCTCCAAAAGGCCCCCACATTCTATAGGACTATGAAATCAGTCAGAGGGGTGTGAGTGTGTACGGAGTGACAGCATGAGCAGGACAGAGCAGTAGACACTGGGCAGATGAGCGCACCAGGCTCTCTCCTGTCTATAGTGCCATAGTGCCCTGCGAGCATGGTACAGGAGAATGCGGGGCTGCGGGCATGGTACAGGAGAATGCAGGGCTGCGGGCATGGTACAGGAGAATGCAGGGCTGCACCCCACCTACAGTCCCCTGTCCCATATCCCAAGGGGGCTGCAGGAGCTGAGCTCTATGGGGCAGTAGGTGGTAAGGCTGCCTTAACCCATATAAGGCAGATGGCCAAACAGGACCAAGATGGTGAAATGGGACACCATCAATGGGGCATGGGACACAATAGGAAATATGTGTGTGTGTGTGGCATTCTTTTTTAGGCAGAGGAGATAGAAGTGGGTAAATAAGCAGACATTCTGTAAGCTTTGATGCTGTCCAGGCTGGCATTATAATCACGGTCATATTTAGGCATACTACATTTGTAAGACAGAAAATAGAAAACAGTACTTTTTACTTGACTTTGCTTTGATGCAAGGAGTGAGAAATCTGCAGAGTGAAGCGGCTTCACAGCCCACCCTAAAACAGCCTGCTCTTAGAATAGACAAGCTGCTTTTTGGTCTGCTTGCTCTGCAGGAATAAACATGAATGTAACCTTTATGAAAGTGTACCTGCACTCCCAGTGTAAACCAACAGCAGAATAGTGCCTCCAGAAGATTCCTTCTGTTATCTCCTACGGCCTTGCCTTCTGGTAAGCGGGTTCTTGTGCTGCTGTGCTGCTGCCTGGAACCTGGAAAGCTGCTCCGCCGCTCTCTTGCGATGGCTCCGCCCCCACAAGCCCGCCCTCCCACACTGCTCCAAACCAACCGGCATTGCCCTGATTGTGCTATTTGATGTGAGTGCAATAATTTTATTTTAATAAAGGGTTATGTTGCAGTGAGCACTTAGATCTTGTGCTTCTTTTTTATGTCCCTCCTGTAAACTGAGCCCCTGAGACTAGCAGCGTAGCAAGTGCCATCTATTTACCTGTATTTACCTGGATCTACCTGGTTTGAGGACTTATCGCTTATCTATGTCTTTATTGAGGTGAGAGGCCATCTGGTGGCGAACTGGTGGTGGTGTTATGAGCACATTCCCTGAGACACCTATCAAGCACTTTATATGACCAATCTATACTTGGCAATTTTTGGATTGGACTGTATTTATATAAATAGCACCTTATTGTGGACTGCACTTTACCCACACCTTTATATGCACTTTGAAGATATTTGTTGTATCATTTTGAGCACATTGTCACTTTATTGAATATTTGAAGAAGAGTTTTATGTAGCGCTGTATCCTTACATATTTATTGGTATTGTACTGAATTTTATCTCTTATCTATATCAACTGTTTGTTCAATTAACATTTTTAATTTTCCACTGGCTCTCTAACCATTGGAAGCTTTTATGACATCATCCATCCGGATAGAGCTGCCCACACTGGTTGCTTGTTGGATGGTCATTTTGTACCAAGTTCTGATGGCTGCATCGGATTAGTTTGGGGCAGTAAACAGTGTGGTTGGCCTCAGGGATTAGCGCTTTGGACTTTTTGCTGTTTACAAGTGTTGTTCAACGGGTGTTGCAACGGCTCATTAACGTGATCTCCTTGGACCGTAGAACCTTCCAAGAACATCAGCATCTTTCCTCTTAAAGGCTGGCTGACAGGATAGTTTCTCCCCAAATTCTGACTAATGAGCATCAAGTAATAACTGCAACACATCCTCTTCGGCCACATCTTTTAACCACTTTACGACCACTCACTGTGCCTCTACTGCGGCACAGTGGCTCGTTCCCGTCCAGCGACGTAGACCTACGTCGCTGGACTCCTCCCCTTGTGGGCGGCGCTCGCGCACCGCCGGAGGCTCGCTCCCGCTGTACTCAGTCACAGCGGGAGTCGGGCCAGGGGATCGTCGGGGAATCGAGTTTGGAGATCTGCCCGCTTGTGTAAACAAAGCGGGCGGATCTCCTAAGTGACAGACAGTGACAGATTGCAGGGTTCAGCATAGCTGAACATCCGATCTGTCCCTGTGTCACTCAGTCACCTCCCCCCACACACGTTAGTAAGCACCAGGCATACATTAACCCCTCCCTCTCCAATAAAATTAACCCCTTCCCTGCCAGTGTCATTTTTACAGTAACAGTGCATATTTATAGCACTGATTACTGTAGTAATGTCACTGGTACCCCCAAAAGTGTCAAAAATGTCAGTTAAGGGTCCGATCTGTCCGCCGCAATGTCGCAGTCCCGCAAAAAAAAATCGCAGATCGCCGCCATTACTCTTTAAAAAAAAAAACACCAAAAATGACAGAAATCTTTCCCTTAGTTAGTAAACGCAATACCTTTTGCGCAAACCAATCAAAATACGCTTATTTCGATTTTTTTTTACCAAACATAGGTAGCAGAAAACAAATTTGCCAAAAATTTAAAAAAATTTAGATTTTTACATTTTTTTTTGGGGGGGGGGGGGGAATTTCATATAAAAAAATGTGAAAAATATTGTTATTTTTTCAAAATTTACGCTCTTTTTTTTGTTTATATCGCAAAAAGTAAAAATCGCACAGGTGATCAAATACCACTAAAAGAAAGCTCTGTTTGTGGGGAAAAAAGGACGTAAATTTCGTTTGGGTACAGCTTCGCACGACCACGCAATTGTCAGTTAAAGTCGCACAGTGCCGAATCGCAAAAAGTGGCCTGGACGTAAGACAGCAAAATCCTCTGCTGGTAAAGTTGTTAAATAGTGAAGATTTTCCAACCAACTTTCATTTATTTTTTTTTTATTTTTTTTTACTGAGTGTTGCATTTGTCATGTGCCTTGTGATTTAGTTGTGTTCCTTTTCAATCTCTATATTCCAATAGTGAAAATTGATTGTAAAAATGCATCCTGCACAGGCTGGAAAGTATAACAGAATCATTATGCAACTATGCTATGCGATAGACAATAAATAATTAAGCAAAGGTTTGTTTAGGGAGACTGATTAAAAAAAAAAATCAATCCAAGGGATTGTTTGATGTTACATTAAAACAATTTAAAGCATTATTAATGTTTAAAGATTATGCCTATTAGATTATCCCTAGATCTTCCTTGATTGGTAATAATGATAACATGAACTATGCCATGCTATTTTATTGGATAGCTAGTATATGTTATTAGCACTTGACAAAGGCCATGGGATTTGACCAAAGCTTGTGTAAAGCCATTCTTTCAAAAACATTCAAGAAGCAAAAACTTATGGAATGCTTGTCTGGATATATGTTTTCTAATAACTACAGGTATGAAAAACCTACTGAATCTTTTAAAGGTCAACAGAATAAAATATTGCATATGTTCTTGCCAGGCTCCTTTCACATCAGCACTGTTTGGTCTGTTCAGCAAGGAGTCTGTGAACAGAACCCATGCTGAATCAGAGCATAATGGGATGGATGTCCACAGTTCTTTGGGAGGGAATCTAATAAAAACTTTATTAAGCAAGAACAGGGTGGATGCCATTTTTGTGACATCCATGTAATTTCAGTTTTAGGCTCTTTTCAAAAAACTGAGCTTACTGGACCTATATTAGATCTATAGGTGGCCAAATGAAAAATTACATCTTAAGGTCCATAAAAACAGAAAATGATGCAGACGTTTTACATTTTTTTCCACACCTGGGCGGACTCAAGTTGATGTAAACGGACACAAGTCTGTTTACATCCACCTGCCCATAGCCTTACATGGAGCTTCCTCTCAGGTCCACATTAAAAACTGACAGGTAGTCTTTCTTGAAAAGCTCATGTGAAAGGTATGCAGGGTATTCTTTTCCATCAGCAACACGGGGGAACAAATGTTGGCACCTCCAGCACTGAATGTGCCTAATGACAAGGGGTGGAGGGTCTATTGTTGCTGTCTGCTGGTGGATCAGCTGTCACTGGAAGGTTTTATTGTTACTCTGAGATGTATTGTTGCTGGTGAGGGATGTATTGTGGCTGGGGGACAATTGTTTGTTTGCTGCTAGAGGGTCTATCAATGCTGGCTGTTGGGAGATCTATTTTTGGTGGTGGGGGTCTACTGCTGCCAGGGGTGTTTTATTTTGTAGCAGGGGGGTTTAAAATTGCTGGGGGTATCTATTGTTGCTGGGGGGGGGTCTATTGCTGGCTGCAGAAGATCTTCATTACTACTTTTCTTGTTGTCATTAATGAATTCCATACAAATTACTTTGCACCACAAAATAACACTTGGTTCTGTATTCTCTAAAAGGGGCTGCACTGGGAGATGGTTTGGGGATGCAACCAAGGGACAGTGCTCAGAGGTGGGTAAGAGACCTCTGGGTAAGAGAGAAGGGTGACTCAGAAGAGGTAGTAAATTATGTGAACACTGGTTGCGGAAAACTATTCACCTTTCCTAAACACCATCCACACCAAAATCTCAAAACTTAGCAAAAACAGAATTGTCTTAGTTAGGTTGGTTGGCAGCCTTCAAGATGACTCTGTTTCCTTAACTGCTATTATTTGTTCAGAACCCTGCCCATCCCTGTACCTGCACCTTTTTTTAGGACTGCACAATCCTTAATCCTCTTGTATTTTATTGTATTGTATATGTATTGTCTCCCTCTAATATTGTAAAGCGCTGCGTAAACTGCTGGTGCTATAGAAATCCTTAATAATAATAATAATAATAATAATAATAATAAACCATTACCTATAGTAGGGTGTGAAGGCCAGGTGTTCATTCAGCAAACTCATAACTATGAGGCGAGCGGGGAGGGTCAAACATGTCTTACTACCTACCATCACTCCTTACTCAACTGAAGGCATGATTCCTTTAGTCTCAGCATAACCTATGGGTCCAACTTGAGAGCCATCAAGTCTTAGGTAACAACCTATACCACTATTTACTAGCTAGCCGTTTTGCCCATAGAACAGTCACCAAAGTGTCTCTGACTATTAAAGCTGCATTACAAGCGTGGCATACACAACTAAATGACTCAATCAGATCTACAATCCATCTTCCCCCAATTCTTCTATCACACATTAGGAATCTAAGGGGACTCAGTTGGTTGATGACCTTCAGGTGGGGCCAACCAATAAAATGTTTGGAGCTCTACAAATTGAATACAGGTTATCCTCTCATGATTACTATACTTACCTACAACATGCACATTTTCTACGCTATAACTTATCTACTAATATTTCCCTGCCATGGCGGGTAGTACAGTTTTACACCTTACCAAATTCCAAGGCCAAGGGCATTTCCTTTCTTTATAATGTGCTTAATAATAAAGATACATTTCTCAAATTTTCGCCCATCAGAGCCTGGGAACAATGGCAAAAAGCACTTTGTTCTACCTATACAGTTACAAAAAATGTAAACCTATGGGAGCTCACTCAAACCATTATACTACATTGGAATTTGACACCCTATAGAATTTCACAATTCTCACCACACACAGCACCTACGTGCTGGAGACATTGTGGAGCAGTAGGTACCTTACATCACATTTTGTGGTCCTATCCATTGGTATCATCCCTCTGACTGGCAATTTCCCAACTGATCAACTAAATCTACTGCCTATCAACCCCTGTTTCCCCAGACACAGCCCTATTCTCTTTAGGATTAGAAAAGATACTGTGCAAAGTGAGAGGTCCATTAATCCATATACTACTGGCAACCCACCTGTCATCACCGGTTTACAGGGTATAGCTAATCATATTGACTGTGTAGTTCTACTATGTTATGTCTTATGTTTGATTTCTGTCTCTAATGCATACATCTTCCTTAACAACGTAAGAGATGTTAAAAATGTCACTTTTATTTTGTTTTACTCGGTATAAGCTTTCTTTGTCTATGTGTAAATGCTGACTGGCATACTGTCTACAATTTTGTTACTTACACAAAATCCAATAAAAATGTAATTGAAATAATAATAAATTATGTGAAACCGAAAGCCCCTACATTTTTCAAATTAGGGAATCCAATTCTTAATAAGTATGTCAGGTCCCTGCACCCAATAAAAACTTAAAAATTTAAAGAAAGAAGAAATTAGTGATAACCAAGGAGCACTACTGGGTATTTTCTTAACATTTTTTACCTTTAGTTAATATATCAAATTGCAAGCACAAACATTATAAGCACTCTTTTCCCTTCCATTAAAAACTGGACAATGTTGTCCAAAAGTGTACACTAGGCTACCCATAACATAAGATCATGTTAAAATCAGTTTGAATCTGCCTTTTAATGTTCCGAAAACCGTTATGGTCCCTTTCACATGGGCACGTTCGTTTTGCGGGATCTGCTTGCTCAGCAAGGGATCGCTCCACTGATCCCAGCTGAGCAGGCGGATGACAGGTCTGTCTCCACTTACTGTGCAGAGCAGAGAAAGACCCAGTCCCGCTCTCTCTGGTGTGAAAATGGACCGCCTGTTTGTTTTCATCCGATCATATCTGATCCGATTCACCAGATGGATGGGTAATTGGACCACTATCCATCTTGATTTTGCAGACAGGATGGGACCGGATAGCGGCGGATGTCAGTGGACATGTCACTGCTGACATTCGCCGCTCCATAAGGGTGAATAGAGGGTCCCATCAGGTCCGCCTGAAAAAGTGACAAGCGGACCTGATCGGACATCTCATGTGAAAGGGCCCTTACTCTTTGCACACTTCAACACTCTCAAAAAATTTATACTTGTATTCTAAAATGCAATATTTGCTATAATCTTTTGATTTTGATTCTTTTAATGATTTAGTAACTCAGTTATATTTTCTTTACAAAATCCTGGCTTTTATTTACATTCTCTAAGGCCCCCATTCACATCTAGGCGTGGAATCGCCACAATTCTGTCCGTGATCCCGAATCACCACAAATCGCGGGACACGCTTTCGATCCCTGTCATTTTCAATGGCACCCCAATCACGGTGTAATTTTGCCATGATTGTTGCCCGACAAATCACGGTAAAATCGCGCATTGGGGTGCCACTGGGCCACAATCGTGGCAAAATCGCAGCATGATTGGGGTGCCATTGAAAATGATGGGGATCACAAGTGCGTCCCACAATTTACAGTAATTTGGGATTACGGACAGAATTGCAGAGATTCCCCCTGAGATCCAGAATGCTTAGATGTGAAGGGAGCCTAAATGAATGAGTAGTCTTAGTAGAATTCTCTTAGGCCTTATTCACACTTCACGATTTGGAATTGTGTGTGGAATTGCTTTGATTCTACCTGTGATTTCAAATCACGCAGCGATCGCTGCAAAACATGCAGTGCGTGTTAGGGTGACATTCATTCACGCCAAATGCAGTGCAATTTTGCTGCAACTGTGCAGCAATTGCAGCACAACCCTCTTTTGGAAATTGTGTATAGCTTGTCGCCCAAAAAGGAGCAGTTGTTTCTTTTCGGGGGCAAATGCACATAGAGCAGTCCATTTAAGTGAATGTTCTGCCCTATGCGCCACACAAGGAATCATGTGAGAATCTTGCCTTGAAAACCACTAGCTGGAATGCTTGTTCCTGCTTCGCGTAATGTGAACAGGGCCTTAGGGTGGATTGAACCTGAACCTTGGAATATATACTAAGCAATCAACAATTTTTCTGCAAGAAAAGCAGTTAAAGGGTAACTCCACAAAATAGCAAATAAAGAAAAAACAATATAGTGTATACAATTGTGACACAAATCATATTGTAATTGAATGTTATTAAAAATGACCTTTCCTTTTTAACCTGTAGCTGTAATTTTCTGAAAATGCAACACAATATGGCCACCTGGAGCTGTTCTGTACACAGAATGTATACTGACCACACCCCCAGAAACATCATTTCCTGCTTGTGTGATTGGATCACCAAGTTTCCCAGAAGTCTACACTAAGATACAAGTCAGATTTCTGGCATCCCCTGCAATAAAAATTAAATTTTTGATGAGATACTCTCAATAGGAACATGTCTAAAGGTATGCAGGCCCAGCAGCTTCCCTCATTAGAGCCCTGCAGCTGCTACAGCTGATCGATAATTATGAAACCCCTCCCATTAGACCCACTCAGCACAGAGGAGCAAACAATGATTTCTTCAAAATAACAAAAGGTAGGAATCTGCAACAAAGTTTGTTAAAATCCTTGTAATGTACATAGATCACCCAGAGGAGAACGTTTTTCAAAAAAAGTGGAGTTATGCTTTAAAGATAAAGCTAAACTCTAGGTAAGTATAAGTCTCACATACTATACAGTATTCTTAAGATCCAGTTAACACTATATTTGTTTATAACTGTAAAGCTGGTAGGCTGCATAAACAGTAATAAATATTCTTGTTACTTTTAATGTGCTGTGGCAACAGTTAAAATCCCCTCTGCCGGCAGCATGCTGGTCTTCTGCCCAAATCAGAGAAGGAGCATGAATGCGGTTGATTGGTGCACTGTGCAGAAGGGGGCTAGATTGCTAGAGACCTTGTCTGCAGCACACTTTGATGCGCAGTGGTCCGGATCTCCAAAATGCTTCCAGCACAGGGCATTGTGCCCCTTGCTGCAGCACAATAGTAAAGAAATTAAGACACCCTTGTTTCCTTTTTTTAAAGTATACTGTATATGTGTTTGTCAAATTGAATGACAAAGAGAAAAGCTTTAATTGGCTTTAATTTTTTTTTTATGCAAGTTCATGTCTAAAAAGAGCCTGTTTAAAACAGCCCTAAATTTAAAGAGGGATTTTAGTCAGAGTGGTTACATATTTATCTGGATGAAAAAAAAAGACACATGTTCTTCCTGTTCAACCCACAGTGGCTAAGTGATTAACGACTTCTGCCTGGCCAGGGTGGGTTGTTCCGATCCCAACCACAACACTTCCTGCATGGAGTTTGCATGTTCTCCCTGTGCCTGCGTTGGTTTCCCCTGGGTATTATGGTTTCCTCCCAAACTCCAAAGACATGCTGGTAGGTTAATTGGCTCCTGTCTAAATTGGCCCTAGTATGTGTATGTATGAATGTGAGTTGGGGACCTTAAACTGTATGCTCCTTGAGGGCAGGGACTGATGTGAATGTACAATACGTATTGTATATATGTGTAAAGTGCCGCAGTGTCAATTAAAGGCGCTATATAAGTACCTGTAATAAATAAGCCCACATTGACCTCAGATTTAAAGGAGCTTTTTTTAGTAGTGTCTTTCCCCTGACAGTACAATAGGTACTGTAGATACTGTCCCCCCGACAGCACAATACAGTGTAAAGTGCCACTGTGTCAATTAAAGGTGCTATATAAGTACCTGTAATAAATACGTATTTATCGGCGTATAACACGCACTTTTGCCTCCTAAAAATGGAGGAAAAGCAATAGTGCGTGTTATACGCCGATATTTAAAACAAAAAAGGCCAGGAAGCAGCGCCGAGGGCAGAAGGGGGCGGGCCACGCCGAGGAGAAGGAAGGACGAGCTGTCATAGGAAGTCCCTCCTCCTCTGCCAAGATGTGTGACGTCTATCATAGGCGGGACTTCCGATGACGAGCGCTCGTTCTCCCTTCTCCTCGACCCGGCCCGCCCCCTTCTTCTCTCTGCGCTGCTTCCCGGCCTTTTTAAAAACTTGTGTCAATTGCGCATGCGAGGCTGCATTATAGTGGAGAATGCGCTGGCGAGGCTGCATTGCTAGAGGCTGCATTGCTAGAGGCTGCATTGCTGGAGGCTGCATTGCTGGACACTGCTTATGAGGCTGCATTACTGGAGGCTGCATTGCTAGAGGCTGCGTTGCTGGAGGCTGCATTGCTGGACACTGCTTATGAGGCTGCATTGCTGGACACTGGTAAGATGTCATTAGATTTAAAAAAAAAAAATGTTCAAAGCTGTTTATTTTAAATTTAAGCTTCCTGAAATTTCATTCCTAATATTGAGGTGCGTGTTATACGCCGGCGCGTGTTATACGCCGATAAATACGGTAGGCTCACATTGACCTCAGATTTAAAGGAGTTTTTATTAGTAGTGTCTTTCCCCCGACTTCCCCCGGGTTCTTGATAAGTACCTTTTGAAGGGGAAATTTATTCGGGAAGGGGGACCTTTACATTGACTACTAATATAGTAAATAAGGCTTTTACCTAGGGTTCTTCCCAGTGACCACCAATTTAAAGATGTTTTCAGAGGAGGTCCTTTCCACTGACAACTAAGTTAAAGGGGAGGGGGACAGGGTCCAGTTATAATTGATGTACTAGGGGGTTAAAATAAAATAGGAGTGGATGATAAGCTGCCACAAAGCTGCACAGTAGGCCAATTATTAGAGATCCCAAAAGCCAGGTGAAACAAAAGAGGGCATAGAGTTGATGGGCCCATCAAACCTTTGATGTCTGTCCTAGTTACATATTTAGTCAGGTTGAAAAAAG
This sequence comes from Pelophylax lessonae, assembly GCF_965119305.1. Taxonomy (NCBI): domain Eukaryota; kingdom Metazoa; phylum Chordata; class Amphibia; order Anura; family Ranidae; genus Pelophylax; species Pelophylax lessonae. The sequence continues at coordinate 687,842,555 of NC_138769.1, read as the reverse complement.
ACGCAAGTCTATCTAGTTAAATCAAAAGAAAAAAAAGAAAACGGATAGAACCTCCATGTACACAATCCTACACCCAAAGTTACACCTCTGTACAAGCGTATGCAGCCAATAAGACTCATTTAATAGTATAAGCATCTTTAGATGAAGACAAAGGCAACAAACATGATTTTTTTTGAGATTTCCCTTTTACTATGATTGATGGGGAATATACACACACATCACTGTCCTAAAGTTCGCCAGTCAATTATTTATGTGCATACTTTATCTGAGCACAATAGCTCTCCGGTAATTAGACAGACTTCAATTCTTCTCCATATAGAGTCACACGCTAAAACTTTTCATCTTCACTCTATGCAAATCTCATATTCAATCAAGTCACATATTTCTTTATCAATCGATATAAAACACAGGCTTCCTACTAAATTATTCATCCTCATTATAACTATTATAAACTGAAGATGCTAACTCCCATAATGCAATTCTCCCTCTAGGTCTGCCAGAAAATATTCCTCTGCTGGGTCCCAGAAATAGAGCAGCATTGCTTCATGTCTACCCTCTGATTGTTCTTCATTTTAACAATTTTATATCTAGTTGAATATAAAGCAAGGTTAATGAAAGTTTGCCCTTTTCACACCTTCTACCTGTAACATGTTTGCTTTTTTAACTTTCAATTATTTTTATTCAGTAATACATTGAGAAAGACATAGGATCATATCGATAGTCACAACAGCCAGAGTTCTGGTCCAATTTACGGAGACAGAAAATGTAAAAATATATCCCAAGTCTTAGAACAATACTGTCCAGTGAGCCAAAAGAATAACCATGGAATAATGTTATCCACCTTATGAGGGGAGCAACAAACTGGGTTAATGTTCTAAATTTACATAGAGAAAATATTATAAACTCTGACTAAAGCAAAACATAACATGGGTAACCCAGGTACTGAGACCCATAAAAGTAGACCAAAAAGGAAAAAAAAAAAAAAAAAGAGGGAAAGGAAAATAGAGAGAGGAAAAGAGGAAGAGAGAGACCTGAGAGAGGACCATGAAGTTAAGCCCTCGGGAGAAGATCCTGAAGAGGTTAGGTCCCCTATAGGTTCACATGAACATAATCAGTCCAAAGGCTCCAGATGGCTTTGAAGCGCTTACTGGTGTCATTAATCACACTGGCAATTTTTTTGTTAAACATAATCTAGGAATCTTTTTGTCTATATAATGACATACACACAGAGGATCTCTTTCCAGGACCGAACTATAGTAAGCTTAGCTGCTAGAAGCATTAAAAGATCAGTGGTTGCATTGATCGAGGTAGGTTCTCCACCGGCTCATTCAGTAGAGCAATGCGGGACTGCTGGAGAATCGGATCTTCTAAATTTTTTCGTATTAGGCAAAAACCTTGTTCCAGAAACCTTGCAACTTTGGGCACTATGTTTGCTTTTTTAAGCAGAAAAGTATCTTTGTTTAAATACATACAAAATGGTGCACAGAATACTAAATTCCATTTGGTGCTGTTATCAGGTCAGTCTACCTAAAGCCTATCTTTCAGGTTTTTGCAAATGCTGAAAATTCAAAGCACAACTGCAGTATGCCCACTGCCACACTCACCCACATACACACATGTAGGTAAGGAAGAATACTGTATTTTCTATTTGGTGCTGTTATAGGGTCAGTCAAAGCCTAACTTTCAGGTTTTTGCAAATGCTGAAATTTCAAAGCACAGCTGCGATAAACCCACCACCACCTCCCACCGACCCACACTTGTGTAGGTAAGGAATCTGTACTTTGCTTTTTAAATAATACTTATCTAAAAGCATATGTAAACCTAAAAAATAAAAATGTAATATACTTCAGCTTGTATGTCCTTAGGTTAGGTGGCTGCACTGCATTTCTGTTTTCAGAGGTTACTAAGATTGTGAAAGAATTGGGGCACCTCTGAGTACCCTGGGGAAAGTAAGGATGTGGGGCTTTTAGCATAATGCCACAAATAGGTAGATGTGGACTAATTGTACTATAAAAAAAAGGGTGAGCATAAGGGACATTATTTACCTTCATTGTGATGTGTCCCTTGTGCTTTTGTGTTCTAGCTCAGTATCAATCTCCCATCATCTGATGACCCCCCCCCCCCATGAGTTAAAGTGGAACTAAACCCTCCTATCCTTTGTAGCCAAGGAAGATGCCATCTTAGACTCCTTTTGATCTGCAACTGTCATGGTGCTGCACATGTGATCAGTTATTAAACCAGCCATTTGATGATTTGTTTGGTGGAGAGCACAAGCAAATGTGACAGTTAGCATTCCCAGCATGCCAATGTAACTGTTTTTTGAAACTGTTAAATCAATGTGTTTATTTCTACATTAATAGATGTAAGGGAGCTGGCACGGGCTCTCTTAGAGTGCCCAACTATGCCTATACAAGTATTACACTTGGCCAAGCAGTTTTTCTGTTTCAAACTTAACAATAAAACACATACATAGTGTGAATATACCCAAATGCGACTTATACAATAAGAGAAGTGATTTCACAAGCAATAGTTGGAGTCCGGAAAATCTCTCAATTCCTCAGTGACAGGGTGCTGTCAGCATATATAATAATATAGATTGTCCCCTCCGAGACAGCACCACTTTGTCCATGCAGACGTGTCAGCACAGAATCTCCAACGTTGGAACGTCTATAATCTGGCACCTGCAAATGTTCCTATATGGCGATCTCATAATTTTCCTGCTGTTCAGCCTCAGTGAGTTGGAAAAGGGCCTCTGGAACACATGGGAAGTCTAGCCATATAAGTCTCGCACATAGTGGACAGATAATAATGGAGCCATGACAGCCTCTCCCAGGAAGCAGATAAGAACTAGACACCTATCCCATTGCTGTGGCTCCCACTGGCTTCTCAATGCTCTGCTCCTCTACTGTTAATAGAGCACAGGTTCCCACCAGTGGATTAGGGATCTTGAGGTCCCTAAAATGTTTTTCTTTGCACTCCTGGGGTAGCAGAGTGCCCCACAGTTACCATGCCCTAACCCGAAGGTTTAAATGTCTTTAATTCCCAGTATATAAGTTCTTATGATACACAATAGTTACACTTGTTCTCTCAACACTTGTTTCTCAGTCAGTGACACAAATAATTTTGTTCATTAATAAAAGTCCTTTTACTTGTAAACTTGAAAGTGAACAAGAAAACAATTTACATAATTCTTCAGAATATCTCTCCAATACATGTGCAATTGAAAGCATTTCACTGTGTGATATATTTTGAGGTAGATTGGCTGTGCTGCAAATTATGGAACGTTCCCTTGTGGTACAATCTTGGTGCATATGTAACTTGTGCTACCCATACATAGGATGGAAAATGTGCATGGCTCATGGTTTCCCTGTAGAATGGGCTTATTGGAAGGATGGCAAAGAAGAAAAATAGTTACATCACAGCACTTGTCCCAGACTGAGTTCTTGTAAATTCTGTGATAGTCCAACACCAGAGAGCTAGATTGCTCTTCCAGGTTGAGAAAGGGCTGTGGGATGCCCAAGTATTCCCACACTGCTTGGCTATAAATCTCCAGACACTGGGCCTGAATGTGCCAAAACATAAGCTCAGTGAGGTATGGAAACTTCATGCCATGCTGTGCCTATATGAAATTGTTTAGGTACCGCTGTACCCACGCCAAGCGGGTGAGGTGTTTACCCCTTGCTGCTCCAGAAGGGAGATAAGCATTTGGGACATGGCGGCAGTTTCTGGTTGCATACTGCCACTCTTCTGCAGACATGAAGGACTCCACACAAGCTGAAGATGTAGGTGACTCTTGTGCATTGCCAGAAACCTGTCCGGGTGGAGACTCTGCCAGCTCCGGTGCTTCATCACTGCCGAACATGGAAGATAGTTGGTGGTCCTAATCCCTATGAGATGTGTCGTTAGCAGAATTTGGAGCATTAGGAAGTGTGCTGGTCACAGGAACAGTGGTGAAAGACTGCTGTACAGCAAAGAATCAGAAGCTACCAGGACAGCAACCTTACCATGCAGGGTGTACTCCACAGTGAACTGAAATTGAGCCAGGACCGACATCTGTTACATACATTTTCTAGCAGTGGGGGGTGGCTTGGACACCTGCATCAAAGAAATAGTAGAGTCCGAGCTGCTCCAATCTGTAGTAATGACTTTAGGAAGAGCTGAGCTGCACCTGGTGAGAACGTTTAGCTGGTCTGAAGACATTCTGCTCTGAAGACATTCTGCTCTGAAGAGGTAACTTTAAGTCAAAATCTGAGGCAACACCAGCTGCATTGCGGGAATCAAGGCATGGCCACGCTGATCCAGCCGGATCAATACCAAGAGGACCTTCTGTGGGCCCTGCCGGTGTCTGGGAAAGTCCATCCTCCACCTTTGGTTGCTGGGGCTTTCCGGTAATAGGCTTTGTGATCCCTATCTAGATCAATGTCTCTGTGTTCCTCAAACTCTGGCATTCCTTTGAAGAGGAATTCTTTGCAATAGAAGCACCTTGCCAAGGGTTAGAAAGCCAGGGAAAACTGCCTGCACTGCTTACAGATTGCATGCAGTATGTTGCTGTTCCCCAAATGGACATGTGCTAGGTCTCCCTTTGGGGAATAGCGACCCCTAGTGTCCAGCATAGGCATTTCAATCTTTGCGGGCAGCTTCCAAGGTAGCACTTACTTGGCCATGATGATGTAGCCTCCAGCATGTACACAAAAGCATGGGGCAGGCAGGGCTCTTCTGCAGTAAGCATCATTGCTTGAACCGCTATGTTGTAACAGCTAATGAGAATTGATTACATCATCTAACATCACTGATCATGTCCTGATCACTCTCCTGCTCATGTCCTTAGTCATGTATTCACCTTCCAGAACACTTTGTGGTATATCTTATCACCAGGTGTAAATTTCTTCCTTCTTGCTGACTACACCAAATTGTTAAGGAAAGTTTGTGTATGTGTGCATTACTGTACTCCAACCGGAAAAGGTAAATTACTTTAATTCCCAGTATCGTTAAAGCACCTTGAAGGACTCAAGGCTGCTGTAAGAGGAAAAAGACTACAGAGAACATTTGCTGCTGATAGACATGTGCCTGCTCTGTCGAGGTTGGGGAGAGTGTGCTGGAGATTTTCCCAAGGCCATATGTTAATGTTCTTGTGATTTTTCTACAGTGTGCTGCAAACTGTTCCTGATTCTGGATTCTTTAAGTGAGGACCGCCTTAGGTGCTGTGGGATGCCATCTTGAGAGGGGCAGGACCTTTTGCAGTTTTTTGCAGGACTAGAGAATTTTTCTATTGCAATGTGTTCTGTTTTCTTGCTGGGCCATTGGAATTACAAATACCTCCAGCAAGGAGGGGTGAGCGCTCAATCAGAGACTAAGGGCCCCAACACCAGCAGGACTGAGTAAACATTGCACTGACCAGTGGAGTAGGAGTAGACAGGGCCTCTTGCCTGTACTTAGGGCTTTTGTTCAGGGATAGCCCAAGAATGTTGCTGCCCTTTAAACTATTTCGTTTTTCATTTGTTTGCTTAAAAGATTCCTTTTAAAGAGTTTTCATCTGGTAATTATGCAAACTGTTCACATGTGTTGGTGTCATTTGGGACCTGGTAAGGGTGAGTTAGCGTTGGTGCGGGGATGAAGGAACCCAAACTATCCAGCATCTCTGGGGGGTAGCACTACATTAACAGTAAGAAAATGCTAAAACAATTCGAAATATATCTAGCCAAGGACTGTTTCTCGTAAAACAAACATGCTTCTCAGTGTGCTCTGAACACCTTAAAAAGGCGTGTTTGCCCGCACAAAAAAATGTTTTTTGGCTGAATGTATTTTATTTCTTTTTACCCCTTTGCCACTAATAAAGAGAGTAAAGAAACCAAGAGTGCTCCAGGAATCTGTCTTCACTTGAATACTTGGATACTTTTGTTGCAAATGAGCGCCGAGTCCTGTACCTGTGGAAGGAGAAGTAACAGGATCTCCTGAGGCAACCTCTTTTTATTCAGAGGCATCTGTCTGCAGTCTCGCTCAACTGGTGCCACACACTGTGTTTTGTATCATCTTCCAGGTATGCCTGATTTCAGCTCATTTCACATCTATCTATAGACGTCCCACTGTTGGTGCTCTCTTAGAGTAACACTGCACAATACAAAGGCGCATTGACGTGACCATGCCGCGTCTACATATATTTGAAAATTTATGCAACAGTAAGTTCTGCCCTAAAACTAAAGGCATAATAAAAAGAATGTAACTTTTTTTTATATATCATCCAATGTTGCTTCTTCCACAGCCAAATACTTTTTACTTTACATATCTATGTCAGAGTTTTTATGTTTTGCTTAGCATCCTCATTTAACACAACGATAAAAGCAAAATTGGGTGGATAAAAGGAATGTGTGTCTGCGAGATTGCAAAGTGGAACTTTGGTAATAATGATGATACTTTGGCTCTAGTTATGAACCAGTGTTCAGTTATTCAGGATAAATTATTTATATAAGAGCTTCAGCAGAATTGAAGCATCATGGGAAACTATGGTTACAATATACTGTACAGTGGATATAATGAGAGCCTTGAAGGGGTACGTGATAATTTTGAAATACATAATTTATTAGCAGGATTGTGTCCCAAGCTGGTTGATAGGAAAAAAAAAAAGTGACATGATTTTAGAAGTGATTTAAATTGAGGGAAGATGGAAATGCGATGTGAAAGTATGATTGGGTGAAAGCAGGGTATTAATCGTTTTTAATACTGTCAGGGAAATTGGCTTGTTTAATAAGGCAAAGGGACACCTATAAAGTATAATAGCCTGCAGCAACCAGGAAGAATCCTTCCTTTATTGTTTCAAAATATTGTATCACCTTTTCTATTTGTCAGAGCACCACATCCTAAATGTTATACTGGAAAAAAAAGTGGCTTCCAAGAAGCCAAAGAGAAAAACGATGGGATTTTATAGGGCACTTACCGGTATATATTTTTTAAATTGATTAGAGAATTCACAAAGATTACGCTTTTTGATAAAGCCATACATTTTTATTATAGACAGATTAAAATATTTTTTGGAAAACAAAATGTACCGGAGTCATATATCATTTAAACATCCATACATAATCATATGCTTTTACCCCCTAATCTATACAGTGCACTTTATAGACACATAAATCTAATCCAGGCTAATTGTCGAGGGTAATCGGCACATTATAGCTGGACACATTTTGCAAACAAACTGCTTCTTCGAGCAGCAATGTACAAGTGTATCTAGAATATATAATATAAATGAGTACATGTGTTATATATATATATATATATATATATATATATATATATATATATATATATATATATATATATACATATATATATATATATATATTACACTTTATTACCATCACAATCCTCAACATTGTGTAAAATAAGTTCAATTCTAAAGATCTCATTTATATACCAAAGAAATTTGTGTGACTCACAATACAAACCTAGAAAATTCCCCTGTGGGATTGCAGAGGAAAAGGAAGCTCACAAGCAGACGCACACTATAATTCCTAAATCAGAAAAATAATAGGGGTCTAATTATTTATTAAGGTAATTATATAAACTAGAAATTGATTTCTATTGATCTACCCACTATCAAACACACCGAATAAACTGTTTCCCAAAAGAAAGTTCAAGTTAGAAATATTCAATAAATTGTATTAAATCTCTAAAACAAAAACACAATTGTTGTTTTTTTGCAGTTTAAATTTACGTTCTGACATGCACAGTGTACGCAGTTTTCAAGGCAAACCCAGGGCCGCCATCAGGGGGGTACAGCCCATACACCTGTAGGGGGCCCAGGTGTCCCTAGGGGCCCGGGCAGGGATCGCTTCTCTGGGCACATTCCCTGCATATTCTCTGAGGACCGGCGCAGCAATGAACCCCTCTGTGACAGGTCCCGGCTGCTTATCACAACAGCACAACTAGCCGATGGAGTCTGGGCTCTTCCTTCATTCTGACCAGGGGCGGACTGAGGGTCCAGGGTAAGTGGAGGGGGAGGGGGGGATATATTTGCCAATGTGGGGACAGCAGCAGTGTTATTGCTTCTAAATACATACACTGCACCGGCGGTGTATGTATTTAGAATCTCCACAGCTCCTTTCTCTTCTCCACTCCCTTGTCTCCCGCACTGATCTTTGACTCAAACCCCTCCCCATCCCCCTCCTCCAATCAACAGTGCGGTATGCTGAAGAAGGGCGGTGTTCACTGTAGCTACTTCTGGCCAGGACGGCTGCTCAAACTACAGGGAGAAGGTGAGCTGAGATTTTTCTGAGCAAAGGCTCCTTGGATGAAAAGCTGCCAAAGTTTCTGTTAGGATTTGTCTTGTAGGTATTGCAGGGATAAGGAGAGGAGGAGAATCAAGAAAAGACAGGGAGTGTGACAGATATCTCCCAAGCTGGCACACAGCCCTATCTACATAAAGACATCCCCCAACCACTCAGTCCAGATAATGTGAAGGTAATGTATGATCGTTCATTTAACCCTTTGTTTATGTGATTAGTTTACACTTCTGATTGTACAGACTCAGAACTTGGATAACACAGGGTTAAATTAATTTTCATAAATCAATTTCACATCATCTGGACATGAACAGAGTGCTGCAGGTGGATAATATAGATATATATTTACAGCTTATAAAAGGAGGATGTTTTCTTTGGGTACCAATTTTGTATTATGTATTGTTGTATATTATTAGTGAGTGAGCACAATAGTTTATTTTTTTATTCTAAACACCACAATCTGACCACATCTCAGCCCCCTACTCCCCCCAGCTTGCATCACCCACATACCACTTCATACATCCAGCTGACAGACACTTGGACCCTTATCTGCCCAACATCACTCCCTAGTCATCCCACAGACTGCCATTAAAATAAATCCTTCCCCATTCTGCCACTTTCATACCCTCCACACTCTTCTCTACATACTGGAGGGATTACACTGGACTGGATCTGGGCTGTACTGACGGCGCAGAAGGGATAGAACGAACGACTACAGTGGGAGGACACTGAGAGAGGACTATCATAGAAGGGAGATGAGACTGGAGAAGGACGACATGGGATGGAGAAGGACATGGGATGGAAGAGGAGGACATTGGATGGAGGAGGACATGGGATGGAGGAGGAGGACATGGGATGGAGGAGATGGGACTGCAGAAGGAGGAGGATGTGGAAGATGGGACTGTAGGAGCAGGAAGACATGCGATGGAGGAGGAGGACATGGGATGGGGGAGATGGGACTGCAGAAGGAGGAGGATGTGGAAGATGGGACTGTAGGAGCAGGAAGACATGGGATGGAGGAGGAGGACATGGGATGGGGGAGATGGGACTGGAAGAGGAAGAGAAGCACATGGGATGGAGAAGGAGGAGGACATGGGATGGAGGATATATTAGGTTGTAAAAGTATTAAAATAAAAGTGGGTGCACTGAAGGACATGGTGGGATGGCCAGTGGGTGGATTTGGTGGGAGAGCCAGTGGGCGGGCCTTGAGGAATGTTTGTGGTCAGCCCCGGGGGGGCCCAGACCTAAAGCTTTGTAAGGGGCCCCAAAATTTCTGATGGCTGCCCTGGGCAGACCTCTGCTAATAATTGTCACAGTTGGCAGAATGCTTATGTCAGCTCACAACCAATCTTTCAAGCCCTTAAATGGCTGGTGTCATAGCTGATCACATGGCAAGCACTGTAACAACTACAGTTCTAAAGAGAGGCTAAAATGGCTCCGTACTCAGCTGATAGGAGGATTTAGTTCTACTTTAACATAACCTAAATGAGCTTTTAAAATACATCCAAAACACAATCATTTTTCAGTTTTGGATAGAGTAAAAAAGTCTTGAAACCTCTGTCTGGTTTTTATTGGTGTCTGTGCTTCCTAAAGGGTAAATCCTCTAGTGGTGCTGGTGACTAGCAACACCAGAATAGAAATTTCTAGAAAAGGAAATATTTACAAATAAATTAATACATAAAATTCACTGCCTGACCAAAAAAAGTCGCCACCAAAAAAAAGGTCACACACTCTAATATTTTGTTGGCTTTGATAACGGCACACATTCACTGTGGCATTGTTTTGATAAGACACTCATAAGATTTATTTCCATCCAGTGTTGCATTCATTTTTCACCAAGATCTTGTATTGATGATGGGAGAGTCGGACCACTGCACAAAGCCTTCTCCAGCACATCCCAAAGATTCTCAATGGGGTTAAGTTCTGGACTCTGTGGTGGACAATCCATGTGTGAAAATGATGTCTCATGTTCCCTGAACCACTCTTACACAATTTGAGCCCGATGAATGCTGGCATTGTCATCTTGGAATATGCCCATGCCATCAGGGAAGAAAAAATCCATTGATGGAATAACCTGGTCATTCAGTATATTTAGGTAGTCAGCTGACCTCATTCTTTGGCCACATGCAGTAACAATACAGTAGGATAGGTACTGTATGCTTAGTTTTGTTAGTTGCTTAGTTAATTCCAGGTGGCAACTTTTTTTTTGGCCAGGCAGTGTATATAGAGTAAGCACACTATATAAAAAAAGTGCTTTTGCAATAAAATGATATGGTGTGAGAACCTCTTTTTTTTTACAGATGTTACCTGAACAGGGCTTGAGGGGAAATCTTCCACTGGGAACATGTGCTTCTGTGACAGCTGTCTAAGAGAGGATTTTCCCTTTACCACCAAGACCCAGACAGTGTTTTTAAACCTTCCCTATTTTATCAAACTTCGCTAAAGCCTCATAAACATGTAGGGGAAACCCCAAAACTCATGGGTTTCAGTAACATTTTGTCTATTGAAGCCAGATTAAAAAATAGAGTTATTTATTTTACAAACATGTAGGTAGAAAGACATGTTTGGAGAGCAATACAGTAACGGGGGGCCGGATTTAAAGAAACTGCAGCTTCAAACCTCTATGACGTATTTCAGTTTCGCCGCGTTCAAATCAATTAACTGGCGCTGCGGCGAATTGGCGAGTAAAACAGCAATAATGAATTCCGCCGTCAGCGGGATTCACTTACGATCGCGGCTTCGCCAATTCGCAAACTTATGTCTTCGTGCTTATAGCAGTTTCACATAGCGATGTGGGCTAGTGGATTAGTGCACACATCACATGTCTGTAATTCATCTCCCTCTGCTGTAGGTTCGAGGCTTACCATCTCCACCTACTTTTTTTATTTTCTTTTTTTGTTTATATTGCTAAAATGTAACGGATTACATCATATATATTGCTAAATAATGTTACACTCAGAAGCGCTTGCAAGCTTACACCATTTTAAGTGTTTTTTTGATCTTGTCTGTGTGTCGAATCGATCTTATGAAGGAAAGTACCAAAGGCAAGTGACCAAACCCCTACCCTACTTCAGGGCAAGATGAAACCTCACAATTTTACCATGGTCTTCTTCCCACATTCCATACAATGTTTAGTTCTTTAGCTATATGTGCTTTTTAGCCTTAACACACTCCATTTTTTCCACCATACAGCTTTATTCTGCACAATAGCTAAGTGCTTTGCAACTTCACTGCAGTTCACAACGTCATGGGTTCAAATCACATCACTACACTTGGGATCTCTTTTCACTCTCATTTTTTTAAACAGTTTTTTTAAACTATCTTGAATTTGGGGGGGGGAGGGGGGTGTCCTACCCAAATTTCAAGCACATCAATGGAAACAACACAATTTTGATTTTATGAGTGTGGTCCTAGTTTTATCGAGATGCAATTCTTTACATATTTACCATGGTTCTTACAATTTCTTGACCAATAAACATAGGTGTCTGATATTGGACTCTCTCCATATTTCAACAACACAGGCCCTCATAGTCCAACACTACATTTGCCTCACACCTCAACACAACACTGTCACATCCCTACTCTACATTACAACCCCTCACATCACCAGTACAAGCAGCATGCAAAGTGCAAAACTCCGGCCTTGGCAGCTTAATGCGCCATACACTAACAATTTGTCTAGACTTTTTCCTGTAGACTTAACCAAACCATATAATAGAAGCTCAAACCTCAACACTTTCAATTTGGATGCAATCAGGCAGGCCCTTGCACTACATAGAAAATGTCAATCGGAAGGATAAAGTCTTCTCTAAATCTTACAGTGTGGATGGCCCTTTTGTCTGTAGGCACCCACACAAAACAAAAAAACACATGTTCAATTCTAATGTATTTATTTATTTGAGAATGACAGCAGAAGGAGGGATGCAGCAAAAGAATATTGTCACTCTCCAGTCCGTGTGCCTTTACAGCGCCAGACCACGATCTTTGCTCCATGGCTACGGGATTCTGATGTCTTCCACAACTTCCAGCAGAGTTCAGAATCCATTCTGCACCTCTACCAGCTCATAGGGGACAGGCATGGCAAGGTTGCTGGGCAGCTTCCAAGCCACTTTCGAAGTTCCAGGGTGTTCATGTTGGTCATTGGCCATGTGCCTTACCAAATATCCACTGACCACAAAAGAAAATGAGTGGAGTCCATCAAGGTGGGTTTCTACCACCTACACCCGCAAGCAGTACCACTCCTGGAAAAATAAAACAAAGGATAAGACATTTCATTATGAAAATCACATCTTAATGCCTGTTTGCTTCATTCTGAACTTCATTTAATTTCGACATCACGAGTGAAATAACACATTTTATGCCAACTTACACAAACCAGAAATCATTAATGTAAACATTTGAATACACACCTGTGACGCCAGACAGCCCATCACCACAGGCTTCCCATGGTACGTGCCATGATTCCAAGATGTTGATGTTCTGGAAAATTACAACACCATAAGATACCAAGCAGCCGTTCATGTTATCAATAACTACACAGGTGGCATAGACACAAATAAACACCTGCCAGCTCTTCTCAGCCCTTTACACTATTCACAATACCAACATGTTTATGGTTAGAGGTGCATGTTTTTGCTCAAGTAACACAATTTTACCAATGTTGACTACACTTTATCTACAATGGCAAGTGTCATTGGCAGATGATAATCACCCTCTGTCTCCCTGTGAGTGGCACCTCTGCTAACTAGCTAATTAATACACATGCCCTATCTTGACCGGTTACAGTACTTACATGTAAAGTGGCTAGCAACCAGGGTATTCCGGGTGGCCATACCGGCAGCGGTGCTCCGCCGCCTGGGGGCCGCCGGCTGACGGACCTCTGGCTCCCTCTCCTCCGTCAGCTCCCAAGAATCATCCCGGGCAACGCACATGTTGTGCAACACGCAGCACGCCAGGATGATCTTGGAAGCCTTTGTAGGAGAGTACAGGAGTTCACCCCCAGGCCGGGCCAAGCAGAGAAACCGGGACTTGAGAAGACCTATGGTCAACTCAATGATACTCCGGCTTCTCCGCAAGGCCCTGTTGTAATTCCTCTCTGCTGGGCCCTGGGGGTACCTGATTGGAGCCATCAGCCACGTCAGCTGCGGGTAACCAGCATCCCCTGAAAAATAAGAAAAATATACATTAGTTCTTCCTATCATGTGACTTTAGATGACTCCTCAAAATGGGAGACAATTAGGCATTTTACTAAACAACCTGCTCGTCTGTTTGCAAAAAATCATATGAAACATCTCAACTCTGTCTAACTGCCTAAATCACTAATACAAATGGGAAAAAGGACACACAAAGTGGTGGGTTTCTCTTGCAAGTTACAACTTGGCCCCTATTTTGTTCCTATTACATTAGCCTAGGTCTTACTTCTGGAATATATCTGCAACTAGAGTGAGGAAACCAATATTGACTCACTTATGCAAAGTACTTTGGGGATATGGCAATACCATTGGAATCATTTGTAGGTTTTCTTTGGGTGGCTAGAGGACACCATTTACACATTGGTTAACCACCTTCATTGGACTCAAAGACAACTTTGCAAATCTTTCTTTTGTGAGCTGCTAAGCTGCTGATCTGGTTGTGTGTGAACAGCCTGACAACTCCTAACACATCCATTTTAGGTAGGCTTTGCTTAAATCAGGGTGTACACCGATGTAGCTTATTCCTATGTCTATGTAATCTTACAGTTTATGTTGTTAAGACAAAATACTTTACCAATAAGCCACCCTTCGGGCATTTGTCCACTTTCAAACACCTCGTACAGAGTACTTGTTCTTAACATACTGGAATCATGGCACGACCCTGGGTGACCAGTGTTGACACTCATGATGCGCTGTTTGGCGTCACACACTAATTGGACGTTCACAGAGTGGTACTGCTTGCGGTTCCGGTATTCACTTTCGTGGCTCCTTGGGGGCCTAATGGCTATGTGGGTGCCATCGATTGCCCCTAGGATTTGCGGCATGTGTGCCCGCCGGTAGAAACCCAACTTGACTTCATTCCACTCATTTTCATTCTGTGGCCAGTGGATAAAATTGGGCACTATATCCACTATGGCATTAATGACCAACATGAACACCCTTGAAACTGTGGGCTGGCTAATGCCCATGATACTTCCCGAAGTGGCTTGGAAGCTGCCACGCCCTAAAATATACAAAGTGGCCAGCAATCTGGCCATGCCGGGCACCGCATGGCCGCGCTGTGTGTCCGGGTCAATTTTCTCTGCTATGAGCTGGTAGAGGTGTAGAATAGTTCCTCGCTCGAGCCGGAACTTCCTCCTGACATCAGAATCCCGCAGCTTGTCCAAATAGATCCTTGGAGCAAAAATGCGTGGCTGGCGAGGTAAGGGCACACGGACTGGAGGTGCTGCTGCTGGAGGTGCTGCTGCTGCTGCTGCTGCAGCTTCCCCACCTTCTGCTGCCTCCTGTGCCAGGGCCTCCTCAAACAAGGCACCAATAAATGCCAGCATTGCACCATCTAATGCGTCTGGGATCTCGTCCTCCATTTTGAACGCGCAAATTCGCGAATGCGCAGATATATATAGAAACGGCCGCTAATTATCACACCTGTGAGCCAGCTATAAAAGGAGCACATGGCCAATATGGCTGCTGGATGTTATAGATCGATGTTTCTTATGTGCTAGCAAGACCCTGTGACCCACAACCTACATTATCTGGAGGTAAGACAATTGTATCTCTCTCTCCCAAAAAAAAGGAAGGAGACAATTTGTACTTATCTTGGGTGTGCTTAAGTTGTCTATGGTGAATCCCCTCCAACCCACAATAGCTTGGGAACCCCTCAAGTGTCTTTTAATCATTGGCAGTTGGCCCCATGTGCATGTGGTTTGGACATGTGTTTTCTCATGTTTGTTAAAGGTGTGCAGTCTAGATTTGGCATCTAAACCTGCCCCCTTACCTTCCCAGCTTCCAAAGACACCATTTTTGCTTTCCTGATAACTGTAATTTATTATGTGCACGTATGTAGGTCATGCGATTTCTCATGTATGTTTAATGTTTGCAGCCTCCTTTTGCCTATAAAGGATTACACCACCACCACCACCACCACTGTGTTTGTGCCATTAGGTAAGTGTTTGGAGGGCCTCGTGTGATTTGTACCCCTATGCGTTTTCTTATGTGTTTTTTTTTTACATTTCTTTGCAGCCTCTTCTGCTCTTTGCCACCACCACCACCACCACCACCACCACCACTGTGTTTGTGCCATTAGGTAAGTGTTTGGAGGGCCTCGTGTGATTTGTACCCCTATGAGTTTTCTTATGTGTTTTTTTTTTTCCATTTCTTTGCAGCCTCTTCTGCTCTTTGCCACCACCACCACCACCACCACCACCACCACTGTGTTTGTGCCATTAGGTAAGTGTTTGGAGGGCCTCGTGTGATTTGTACCCCTATGAGTTTTCTTATGTGTTTTTTTTTTCCATTTCTTTGCAGCCTCTTCTGCTCTTTGCCACCACCACCACCACCACCACCACCACTGTGTTTGTGCCATTAGGTAAGTGTTTGGAGGGCCTCGTGTGATTTGTACCCCTATGCGTTTTCTTATGTGTTTTTTTTTTCCATTTCTTTGCAGCCTCTTCTGCTCTTTGCCACCACCACCACCACCACCACCACCACCACCACCACTGTGTTTGTGCCATTAGGTAAGTGTTTGGAGGGCCTCGTGTGATTTGTACCCCTATGAGTTTTCTTATGTGTTTTTTTTTCCATTTCTTTGCAGCCTCTTCTGCTCTTTGCCACCACCACCACCACCACCACCACCACCACCACCACCACCACCACTGTGTTTGTGCCATTAGGTAAGTGTTTGGAGGGCCTCGTGTGATTTGTACCCCTATGCGTTTTCTTATGTGTTTTTTTTTTCCATTTCTTTGCAGCCTCTTCTGCTCTTTGCCACCACCACCACCACCACCACCACCACCACCACCACCACTGTGTTTGTGCCATTAGGTAAGTGTTTGGAGGGCCTCGTGTGATTTGTACCCCTATGAGTTTTCTTATGTGTTTTTTTTTTCCATTTCTTTGCAGCCTCTTCTGCTCTTTGCCACCACCACCACCACCACCACCACCACCACCACCACCACCACTGTGTTTGTGCCATTAGGTAAGTGTTTGGAGGGCCTCGTGTGATTTGTACCCCTATGCGTTTTCTTATGTGTTTTTTTTTTACATTTCTTTGCAACCTCTTCTGCTTTTTTTGCCACCACCACCACCACCACCGTGTTTGTGCCATTAGGTAAGTGTTTGGAGGGCCTCGTGTGATTTGTACCCATATGCGTTTTCTTATGTGTTTTTTTTTTTCCTTTTCTTTGCAGCCTCTTCTGCTCTTTGCCCACTACTACCACCACCACCACGACCAAGTCTGTTTGTGCCATTAGGTAAGTGTGTTCTGTAACTGTTCACTAATTATACTGTATATGAAGAGCAATCTGCAAATCCTGTTTTTTCTGTTTTCTCTTTTGTCATTTCAGATTTAGGAGTTTGGGGCTCTTTGCTGCTGCTGGACAGCCAGATTCTCTGCCCACCTCGTGCTCCCATGGCCCCACCCACTGGAAGGATGAGAAGGGGCAGGGTGGCCAGGGGGGCCAGGGGGGGCAGGGGGGGCAGGGTGGGCAGATCGTCTGGCTCTGGTGTGAGGGAGGCTCCAGCTGTATCCATGAGGGAGTCCACCATCCCCATCCCGGAGGAGGAAGCCGGGGGAGGTGTTAACACACCAAGTGGACAAGCTGGCTCTTCTGACAGTAGTCCTGGAGCGGGTCCGTCCACCAGAGTCAGCTTGTCCACATTACCCCGGCTTCCCCGTTTCACCCACAATCAGTGCTGTGCCCTGGTCCACGCCTATATGGCCAGATATCAGGCGATACATGGGACCAGGGCCGCGTCTTACTCAGTAACAGAGAAGAACAGATTGTGGGATGAAATCCGGGATGCTGTAAATGCACTGGGTGAAGCACCTCGCCACCGTGACAGTGTGCGGAAGAAGGTCAACGACATCTGTGGGTCCGTTCGGAAGAAGCTAATTGCATGGGCTGCGGAGGGTCTTTATGACCGTCAAGGTCGGCTGAATGAACGTGCACGAAGTTCTCTCTGGGATTATCAATTACCTTTCTTGAACATCATAGGACCCGATACCATCTTTCCCAGAGAGGACTTAGATTCGGATGCTTTGCACCGAGGTAGGATATTATCTTGGATGTCAATTGTGTGAGTTGTTTGGAAAAGATTAACTACTATCCTATGTGTGACATTAAGAGAATGTGATACTTGCCCTTCCAATTGTCCTTTTTTTGTTTTCCCCAACCTGCAATTTGTTCATCTGTAGCACGGATCTCAGCCCCTCCACAGCCCATGCAGCTTGGCGAACCAGACGGACTCACAGGTGTTGACATCAGTGCTGACCCTCCTCCTGGTAGGTCCAATATCATACTGTGCCAAACAATGTAGATGTTTTTTTTTTGCCAAGATAGCTCATATTGCTATGTCCTTTACAGAAGATCCGCAGCAGGGAACACACCCAGTGCAGCTAGGCCTGGAGGAAGGTGTTGGTATGTCTAGTCAAATAATGTTTTTTTGAATCTTATTAACCCCATTAACACACATGTTTTTTCTTAGGAAAGAGTGTTGCCTTTTAGATGTTTACCCTGCAAAACACAGTTGACAGCATTAATGGGTGCCGTCATTAGTAGGCAGACCAAGCCTTCTTAACCTTTGGGAGGGTTTAGCAAGTGTCCTATGAGCCCAGGAAAGCACTTTTGAATGTTTGGCCTCAATGCTTCATTCATGAAGCTAGGAGGGCAATCTGGCCATAATCATTACTGACTAAGGTTATGTACTAAACATGTTTTTTTTTTTTTGTTTTTAAAAGAACATCAGGCCCCTCTTGACGTTGCAGCTGGAGTTGGATCAGGAGCTGGCGACGATTCTGCATCCAGTGCTGTGGTATGTGATATAAGGGAACAAGGTGCACATGTAACATTTCAATGGTAGCATTGATTTTGGACTAGATGTGGCTTACATTGTGTGTGTTAAATTAGTGCTATGACATTCTGACGATGCACCAGCACAACAAGAGTTCTATCTTGAACATCAGGGAATTATGTTATAATTTGGTGTGCCACTAATGTTCCAAAAACATCCAGGATCTTTAAAGTCCGGCCCGTCTTTGATTTTCCAGGTCCAAATTCATGGGTATCGTTTGGTTGGGTTGTCCTGTAGCCGATTGATGGCAAGATTTTAGACAACATACGTAGATGTATAAAGTCATTGGTGTAGTAACAGATTTACCAAAAGCATAAACAACCTACCACACCAGGGTTAATTGGGAACACCTTCATGTTGAATCTTTTTTGCCTTTGTCATATTAGTCACACCAATATAATATGTACCCATTATCAGAAGTGTTGCTAGCTTGGATAATCTTACAATGAACAAGTACTCATTAGAAGCACATCAAACTTTTCAACGTTCTGCTTGGGGTGTTAAGTTGTCAAACTAATCTGAAATATTTAGTCATGATGTTTGATAATGATTTGGTCTATTTCTTCTGCTTTCAGGTAGCCTTAGATGCAGAGGGATTGTCACCTACCCAACTTCGTCCATCTATGCTGGATGTAGCCGAGAGGCTGCTTGATGAGTATCAGGTCCAAAATGAGTTAAGGAGGCGTACTCAGCAATCTACTGAGGCAGTACGTCTGCTCGGGCTCATACAGGAATCTGTAGCAACAATGGTACAGGTTCACCAGGATATGTTACAGGTTCAACAGGATATGCGTAACAGCTTGGTAAGTTTAGCAGACCAGCATCAACGGGATCGGCAAAGTGTTGACACTCAGGTGCTGGCCACACGCCAATGCCTGTTTGGATCTGAAGATGCCCCATTGGCAGAGCCCTCCCAAACATCTCACTCACCTGCCACTGCAGGTTGTGGTAGTGGGAGGGTAATGCCAGTGTTGGCCACTTGTCAGGCAGCTGGGGATGGGACAATTCCTCCTGTAGCCACTCCTAGCACTTCACACTCCGTTCGGACTCCCACACCCCTCAATGAGCAATCCTCCTGCACAACCTCAATGCGCACTGGTTCCACAGTACCCCTTCCACCTGACTACATTCCCTCCACACCTTTATCACTTCACTCCTCCCCAGGCCGTTCTTCTTTTTTGTCACCAATGCGACATGTCGTTTGCCCCCGCACCGTGGACCACAACAAACAATCGACCACCACTCCCCACACATCTTCACAACCCTTGCACCACCAGCAGCATCAAATAGCCTTGGAGCAGCAACGATCCCATCTCATGGTAATGGCACACGTTGCCCAAATGCTTAGGCTGACCCCAGAGCAGATGACACTATTGGCCGAACATCTTCTGTCTGGGACATTTCCAACGTTCAACACCCTGCATCATCAGCAGCCTCAGACAGAAGATATGATCCTAATGGGCCACTTGAGCACAACTCTACAGTTAACCCCAGACCAGATGGAACTCTTGGCACACCATTTGATGGCAGGAAACTTAACAATGCTCACCACACTGCTTCAGGCACGACCACCAACTTGATTTTTTGTTTTTTTGTTTAATTTGGTTTAGTTTTGTTAATGATTTACATTGGCCAATTTTTTGGGCCATTTTTTTTTTTAATTTGAGGGTGGCACAATATGATTTATTATAGTGCTTCTTTTGGGGATGAAATAAAATTTTATGCAAAATGATTAGTTTGTGTTTGCTCTTTGGTTTTTTAGGAGTGTTGGTGGCCAAGTAATGGCCCTGGTTAATGTAGGCATTTATACACACGTGCTTCTCTATCTCCAAACATATGATTTCATGTAAATTTAGATAACTCAATGTTCACATAACGACCCAAGAAAAGGTCTCCCTTCAAATGTAGCTTCAAAACAAGTCTCAAGGCTAACATAAACCAAAGCCAACATACTAACAATTACAGACCACACCACTCAAGTAAACAAATACAACACAAAAGACATTCGATGTGTACACCAAAAAGAAAACTTGGGTAATAAAATAAATGTTTTAATAACACATGTGGGTGTCTACCAACTGTAGCGTACAAAAAATATATTACAATATATAATAGAATGAACTAAATTGCCAATGTAACATTTGTGTTGCAAAGAGCAACATACTTAAATTTAATTTAGATAAACATTTTAAACATTTTTTATGTTTTGACATCATTTTTTGGAAGGTTTTCACAAAAACAATTCTTTTTTGTAAACATTTTTGGTTTTTTCCGTTGCCATAAAAACAACAAGGCTTATTTGTAAACATTTTTGGTTTTGTCGGTTGCCATAAAAACAACAAGGCTTATTTGTAAACATTTGTGGTTTTTTCCGTTGCCATAAAAACAACAAGGCTTATTTGTAAACATTTTTGGTTTAGTTTGTTACCAAAAACAACAAGGCTTTTTTGTAAACATTTTTGGTTTTGTCGGTTGCCATAAAAACAACAAGGCTTATTTGTAAACATTTGTGGTTTTGTCCGTTGCCATAAAAACAACAAGGCTTTTTTGTAAACATTTGTGGTTTTTTCCGTTGCCATAAAAACAACAAGGCTTATTTGTAAACATTTTTGGTTTTGTCGGTTGCCATAAAAACAACAAGGCTTATTTGTAAACATTTGTGTTTTTTTCCGTTGCCATAAAAACAACAAGGCTTATTTGTAAACATTTTTGGTTTAGTTTGTTACCAAAAACAACAAGGCTTTTTTGTAAACATTTTTGGTTTTGTCGGTTGCCATAAAAACAAGGCTTTTTTGTAAACATTTTTGGTTTTGTCGGTTGCCATAAAAACAACAAGGCTTATTTGTAAACATTTGTGGTTTTTTCCGTTGCCATAAAAACAACAAGGCTTATTTGTAAACATTTTTGGTTTAGTTTGTTACCAAAAACAACAAGGCTTTTTTGTAAACATTTTTGGTTTTGTCGGTTGCCATAAAAACAACAAGGCTTTTTTGTAAACATTTTTGGTTTTGTCGGTTGCCATAAAAACAACAAGGCTTATTTGTAAACATTTGTGGTTTTTTCCGTTGCCATAAAAACAACAAGGCTTATTTGTAAACATTTTTGGTTTAGTTTGTTACCAAAAACAACAAGGCTTTTTTGTAAACATTTTTGGTTTTGTCGGTTGCCATAAAAACAACAAGGCTTTTTTGTAAACATTTGTGGTTTTTTCCGTTGCCATAAAAACAACAAGGCTTTTTTGTAAACATTTTTGGTTTTGTCGGTTGCCATAAAAACAACAAGGCTTATTTGTAAACATTTGTGGTTTTGTCCGTTGCCATAAAAACAACAAGGCTTTTTTGTAAACATTTGTGGTTTTGTCCGTTGCCATAAAAACAACAAGGCTTTTTTGTAAACATTTTTTTTTTGGTTGCCAAAAACAAGGCTTTTTTTGTTTTTTTTGGTTCCCAAAAAAAGGGTTTTTTATAAATTTTTATATTTTTTTTGGTTGCCAAAAACAAGGCTTTTTTTGTTTTTTTTGTTTTTTTGGGTCCCAAAAAAAGGGTTTTTTTAAAATTTTTATATTTTTTTGGTTGCCAAAAACAAGGCTTTTTTTGTTTTTTTTGGTTTTTTTGGTTCCCAAAAAAAGGGTTTTTTTTAAATTTTTATATTTTTTTTGGTTGCCAAAAACAAGGCTTTTTTTTTTTTTTTTTGTTTTTTTGGGTCCCAAAAAAAGGGTTTTTTTTTAAACTGTTTTTGATTTTTTTGTTAGATTTTTGTTTATAATGGGCAACAATTACAAATGTGACATTTCTTTGTGTTGCAACGTGCAACATAAGTAAACAAACAACAAAAAAAAAATACTAGGATCTTTTTAAAGGTGTGACATTCCTAACGAATGGCTCCTTAGGGTCTGGATCCACGCCACAAAGGTGTTCCAAATAGAGAATTCGGTCTCCGCACCACCTCATATAATCCAGGAGGACCTCGTAGGTGAGGTGGGTGTGCCCTGGGTAGAAAAAAACATGACAATTAGTTTTAGGCAAAATGATCCAAACAAGGATTGTAATTAATGTGCCTCAACAAATATGCTTAGGAGTCTATTGGTTGGCTTTTATCAACACTCTGAAGCAAATATGCTAAATTGCTGTTGTAAACCTTAAACTCAAACTTTCACAGCAAATTGTTCAAAAGGTTACATAAGATGGCTTGGAATGTTAGTAGCAGTTCCACCAAAGCTAAGTAAAATGCTTTTCTGCATGTAAACACAAGCAATCATTTTGAAGAATGTAAGGTGTTTTGGGTTCAATTGGTCAACACGATACATGTGCACACATTTATCTCTATCACCATTGGAATCTGTGGAGCGTTCTCTCTCCCTCTTACTGTCTATAGATTGAACCTGACACATAGTAGAGACTCACCCTTAGGAATTTTGAGGGCCAGTTCTGGACGGAGCAGATGTGTCTGCTCCCCTGATCTCCTTTCCGCCATCCCAGCTGTGTTAAGAGAGAAGAAAAAGTTTATCAACAAATGGACTCACGCTAACTGTAGGTTACGCAGTCATGAAAACGCTCTAACACCCACTCATTACCCCTCCACATTTCCCTGAAAGTTTTATTTAGACATTGATATGGTGGTGATGCAGATTTGTACAGTGCAAGCGTCATTCTTCTGGGTGAAGCTTGTAGCGTTAAGGATACGTACTCCCTGCTTTTGTGCTGATTGTGTTTTTCTGATGTTTTTGGTGCCTCAGCCCTGCCTGTTCTAAGTGTTGGAAACATATCATTTTGGGAGGGCTGCGGAAAACTAATCAGGTTAGACTTACACTCTCTAGGTTTTTGGGGACAAGAGAAATAACAATCCTCCTTTTTACATGGCCCCTGTACACACCTCTAGGCACCTCCCTCCTGTTGTTTGACCCCACAGCAGGCAGCTTGCTATGGAGGCACATGAGATGAAGCCAAGCACCCTGTGCCTGTTCAGGCACTAGGCTGTGAGCCAGCCTTGCCCCCCTCCCTTCCAATGGTCTCAATGATTAGGAGTGACAGCATCAGGAGGCAATATTGGCATGCTGTCACCTCAGTTAAGGAGGAGGGGGAGTCTGTTCCAGACAAGTATTAGTGCAAAAATTTGGACCGTAAAAAATGGTCCCAGTAAGTCTTAGGGGGAATATGCACACCTATCACTTGGAATACTAATGCATAGAATGCATTCACATAAAGAACCCGCTGCCTTTAGAACAACTTGAAGCCTGAGCGGGGACATACACAGTTAGCATTTCTCCACTTACTAAGTAGACACATTACTGGAAAAGCACACAACTTACCATCATCAGGTTTTTTTGGGGCCCCTGAAGTGGATGGCGTGGCTGGCTCTGGAGAAACTGCACAAAAAGAACACAAATTGTGAACTGGAATGTGGTACATTACCGAGGAAGAGTATTTATGAAAGATTGACAAACACACATTTTCAGTGTTGACTAAATCAGGACATGATTAAATTACAATGTCCCCTAAAAATTTACAAGTACAAAGCACACCATTTCCAATGTAGAGAAACTAACACCAATTTAGAATAGGGTGGCTTGAGATAACTTACAAAAGATAACATGTCCTGTAAAGCTCCCCAAAACCACCTTTCAAACATGAAGGTTAAGCAAGAGTGTTTCATGACCAACCTTCCTGTCACATATAGCAAAACTACACTTGCTTTGACTCCAACTTAGATTATCCTAGATACACATCATCCTAGCACACACAATTCATGTGAGAATCTAATTTTAGGTACTTACAGACTAGTTCAGGGGAGCCTGGAGTGGGGGAGGATGGGGGAGACCCTACATGGGGGGATGGTGTCCCTTCATGGGGGGATGGCGTTGTATCTCCTAGAAACACAAAGACACAAATACAATCCTTGAACAAAAGCTATTTGATAAAGGCACACAGAAAGTAGTCTGGAAACATTGAAGGTAGTAGTTACAGTGGACTGGGTAAGCAGTGGCCCCTCTTCCCCAGTCCTCCACAACAAACATCCTCAATGTCAGCTGCTACAAAACCCCAATGTCAAAATATATATATTACAGCCCTTATATTTACCAGGACACATTGAACACACAAACACATGTAGAATACTTACTTCCCCTTTGAGGAGAGCCCAGGTCCTCATCCGAGTCGGACCAATTGGCCTCTTCTTGGCCAACAGTTTGTTCCTGGCCCGGATCCAGGCGACTTGGCCCTGCCTGAGGCTCCTCTCTTGCTGAAGTTACATCAACCACAAAAGAAAACAAAACAAACAATCATTCCTCCAAGTTCGACCTAATACACAACACACCAGCACATCCACATTACTTACAGGGGGCCTGAGAAGGCTGAGCCTCCACATCCTGATCACTGGTTTCTAAAATAAAAGAAAAACATTATATATTATTTATGGACACAAATAGGCAGTAACCTCTCATCATGCTAGCACCATACTCAATGCCCCTACAATTCAGAACATAGAAGTGCACTTACACCAATGAGATGCATTGACCATGTTTTAAAACAGGAGGGCACCATGCAAATTAAGCGGGCGCCTAAGGCCTCGCACCTACAGGGGCCTTGCGGCCAGTGGCGGAGCACCAACATTTCGAAGGGCGCAGTCAGGGAAATCTCCCAAGTAAAAGATTGCTTTCAATCCTCGGATCAAAAAGTTGCAGCAGTGTGCTGCAGTCCCTTCACTGCGTCTGCCAGGTGTCTGTTGTCCGCTGACACTTACTCCTCCTTCTCTGCCTGGGGATTGGCCGTCTGATCATGTTATCCTAAGATGTGGAGGAATCGGTAGGTGTGTACCTGCACCAGTAGGAAGTGACTGGCCGGTCAACTCACTCTGCTATCATCAGTTGTTGCTCTGGGAGGAGAGCTCCGCCCTGGACCCGGAACATACAGGTAACCAGGCCCAGACTTGATATTTTGCAGGCTGGTCATAGATTTGTTGTGTCCACTATGCAAAGTGGTTGAGTAGCCCCAGGGAAGTTGGAAGAGTCTGAAAATGGTTGGTGGAGGAGGAGGAGAAGAAGGCCCTGGGTGGCTGGGGGACAAGGAGAGGGCCCCTGGGGGTTTTCTAGAGGAGGAAAGATCCACAATGACGCCAGAGTCAATTGCCAAGGAAGAGAGTGGAGCTGAGCAAGTCCTGCCTATCTGACATGAAAGCCAAACATGGTGTAGATGGAGCCCTTTGCCCTACACAATGACAGCACCAGAGGTGGAAGGTGAGTGGTAGCGGGTCTTTGACATTATAGAGCATATGGACTCTGTCCATTATTGGTAGTTTTGTTTGGAGTTGTCCTTTAGATGTTTAACTGTGTTGTTTTTGACCCGAGCTGTGAGGGACTGAGGTATGACAGCCCACTATGCTGAGACTTATAGTGCCCTAGAATGTTGAGGACTGAGGAATCCTTAGTCCCTAACAGAGGGCACTACAAGTCTTAGCATAGCAGGCAGTATTTCCTCATTCCCCTACAGAGAGGATTACAAGTCCAAGCAGGTAGCCTTCTGCAGTGGGACTTGTTGTGCCCTTGACTGTGGTGGACTGAGGAAGGGAAGTGTAAGAGGGTCTCTGTAAGCTCAGATGTATGGGGGAGCTTTGGGGAACACAGAGTTCCCTTTTACACCAGAGTCCCCAGCTTCCCCCCTCAAATAATGGTTCCCAAACTCTCCTTATATCAGAGTCTTCACACTTCCCTCTTACAGTGTAGTAAGTCTGGAGACTCCGATGTAAAGGGGGCTCTGTAAAATGTGATTAGAGATTAGAAATTTCTAACATTTTTATTTTCTACTTACGATCCACAATTTTCAGCTGCTCAAATGGCTCGCTGCCTCTGACTGCATATTGGAGTGTGGCCGTCCTCCTCCTCCCCTTCTTCACCAAAAGCACAAGAGGGTGCCGTCCGTCCGCTTTGGCTAGAAGCAGAAGAAAAAAAAAAAAACATAAAAAATACGAATGTACATAGTAGTATTAAAGGTTGTGAAGAGACACTTGATGGAGGTAGGAAAGGTAGGAGCGAGAGGGAGGGGGGGGGGGGGTGTTGGTATTAGTGTTGTTGCATAGCTAAACACATGTCCACCTACCCAAAAAATTGTAACCTATCTGGTCACATGTAATGTATATTTTTACTTACCGGAGATTTGCTCCACAGCCTTTAGCAGGAGCTTGGGTGAGCGCCTTTTGGCATCACTCCAGGCCCGCTGCAGATCCACTATCTCAGGCAGAAACTGAAATCTCCGCTGCAGCCTCATCCGGAGACGACACATCATCTTGTGCTTTTGGTGAAGATGCGTATAAACTTTATCATACCCCCAGAGGAGGAGGAGCTGTGGAAAGAGCAGTGTATGTTTGAGTCCAAGTATGTCCAAAATAGTACAGTCTTCAAATAACATGCTAGGTTGTCTTTGAGATATTGTAGAACAAAGAATTCCATTTCTGGTGATACATATACATCGATGTCCAAATCTACCTCCATGACATAGGTTGCCCCACACTGGTGATTTCCTCTACATGATATAGCCATTTTCTCAATCGGCCTTTCATGACACACCCAGGGCCGCCATCAGGGGGGGACAGGCAGTCACTGTATTTACAACCTTATTGCTGTCCATTTAGCAGGGTGCAAGTAACTTTACACACATGTAGCATAGGTATCAACTTTTGTCACCATGTTAAAAGGACAGCAGTATGGGTAGCATTACAGTGACTGTTATTAGTCCAGGCTCACTAAACTAGCCAATGCTTGGAAAAGCAAGCCATGCAGATTGCTTTTCAGGTCCCTTTTAACACGAGCTGTCTGATTGGGTGTGGCTGTTAATTTTTGACGCAGACCTGATAAGCCCCTCAATTCTCCTTTATGGAGTGTTATATGTAAATGGGATTGCTTCATTTGAGATGCAGATTTAAACTGTGTATGGCCAGGCTGAAGGTACCCAAGTTGATTGGTCGATCACCTGGAGGACAACGTACAACCAGTCTGTCAGATTTTACACACACTTATCGCTAGCATCTCTTGTAGCCACTAGCAATAATCACTGTGTTTTCCTG